>NC_091174.1:43996009-44253509 GCF_040958095.1 Procambarus clarkii | reverse complement strand
GAGGTTGCCAGCATAGCTCTGTGTCAACACTACTGCCACCAGCCCCCACATGGCCAACATCACACGCTCCCACCACCAGCTATCTTTTGTCGAAAGTCCTATTGGAAAAATATTGGAAATTTTAGCTGCCATTGGTCTTTGTGTACAGTGCCTTAACTAATGTGATAATGAAAAGTAATACGACTAGCAGTGAAAAATCACCATTAGGCATATGGTACAAATATATTTTCTAGGAGTGGCGTGTGTAAAATATTGTTGTTTGAATATATAACTCTTTAAATAAAAATTAGTCTTGTTGTTATCTGTAAGACGTATGTGGAAACAAACTAATGTAAATTATTGTTATATATATGATATGTAATATATTATCAGAGTTCATGCAGTTAATGATAATTATTTAAAGTATGTATGTATGTGGTAGCCATTGTTAGCAGTAGTACCTGACCATAGAACTACCTTCTTGATGACGTTACTTCCTCTCTACACAGACTAAACTGAAGTTTGTCAAAGTGAGAGGATGCAAGCCTAGTAGTCCAGGCAATCTAGAAAAAAAGTTCTTTAACCTCGGTAAAATTATTTCAGAAGGTCTATAATTTGTTTCCAGCTAAGTTTGTCAAAGTTTGTAATTGACGAATTACATATCTAAAAACTGACAAAATGAAAAGCAGGGAACACCCCCTAAAATTGATTTAAAAATGTCGAACTGGCTATTTACTACAAAATCCCAAATAATCTAATTAGCGCATTGTGAAGATATTCACGAGGTTATTCTTGACAAGTAAAATGGTTTGAAACAAATAATCACTTTTAGAATAACTTAAATGACACGACAAATTTTATTATCTTGCCAAAAGTCAACCTTGACTTCATATGATTTAATTGCAATGCACTGTTTGCAGTGTATGCAAGAAAGGACATTGAAGCCAAACAACCACATCCAACTGTCAACAGTTAGTTTACACTAAGTACAATCTATCAGCAACAAACCCAAGCCAGATAATTAGGTTCTCATCCCGCCTGCTGCTCCAGTCATCATCAACCAGGTAACACCTAATGTGGGATATTTGGCTATATTTGGCTGATATTTGGTTATGACCCACTAAAGCTACGTTATACATGAGGTGAAAGTAGCAATATGTTAGTGTGATCTAGGCTAACTGATGTGTTACACTGTTAGTTGACACAATTAATTAAATAGTTAGTCTAGCTTATGTCACACAAGGATTAGTTATTAATGATTAATATTTTAATTATAAATTTAATGCCTATCCGGTTCGATAAGGACCATAATGTGGGATATTTGGGCTTGAATCTGATTATTTAAATATTAATGTAGTAAATTAAATTACGAAGGACCACCCGCTTTTATAGTAAAGAGGGAAACTGAGAATTTCTGATCATTAGATAATTCCTAGATGAAACCAGTAACTATGGATAAAATACTAGAAAATATGATCATAGAAATAATTAATGGGCTGTATAATTAAATGAATCAAACCCTCAAGCACCTACATTGGGGGGTTATTACTGGAGGTAAGTACGTCCAGGAATTAGTGTGGTTCGTTCACTAATTCAATTAATAATAATCTAATCCTATAAAAATTATATTGAAACTGATATCATTACCATAAATGGGAACATAGATTATGATTATAGTAATGAGAGTTACAGTAAACCACATATTAATCCTGAGGAATTCTGCACATAAGAAATTGCAATAGAATCATGAAAGAAAATAAATCTTAGCTTAATGACGATTCCTTTAGACAAGCCATGGAAGTTCCTCTTATTTTCTGGACTCGGTCAGCTGACGAATGAGACGGATTAACATGGGAGAAGGCGGCATGGAGAATTCTTCTCTCGTGCTGCAAGACAAATATTTACAGTAGCAACTAATTTAACTACTGAATCTATATATTCAACAAATTGAGAGTTACAGGTGACAAAATTTAATCACCTGTTATTAGATGTGTGTCATAACGGTCAATCACCCAGCTACTACTAAACTCTTTACCCGATGCATCACTTAAAGGAATATACTTAGCTGTGGGGCACTGTATAAGTTTTAAGATTGCCGTGCTTCGCGTCCCCAGGCTCCGGCTAGGCCTATCCTGGATAGTGGCGCGCTTCGCTGGCTGGTCACGTGTCGTCAAGAACCAGGTTAAAAGGCTCCTTATTTGACACCAGCACTAGCTGAAGATATTATCTGCAAGGTTATTCACGCCTCACAGTGGCGACTTTCATCTGAGGATGGATAACGTCTGCCCTAGTGGCTGGGCAATGGCGTCTCCTTGTGAGTACTGTATGCGCAGGTCTGCCTCTGAGCGGCTCCGCACGTGTACTGAGTTGGTCCTCTTCAACCCACGCCGCGTCGCGCGTTCATAAAACAAATTATGTCACGAACATTAATATTTCTCGCATTTACGCTTGAAACGTTGAAGACTGGATGGGTTTATTATTTAGAGGAGAAAATTATTATTATTTACCACTTTAAGAATAGTAAATATATAAGGGAGAGGAATTAATGTCTCCCCATGGCATTCACTGGTGACGTTAGCATTATTACGAGATAAACGTTATGACTCCAACGCTCTATTCGGCTTTTAGTTGGAGGTCAATTCATCTGCAATTAGTTATCATACAGAATGCCTTAGTTATAGAGAATCGAATTTAATTCTCACATACATTGGATATAATGTGTTTACTGTAAGGAAATCTGACGCAATACTGGCGTCAGGTGACGTGAGAATTCTAGCCTACTGTACAGATGGAATTATTAGTACATGAGAATTCTACGTGTTGTTAATTTTACTTACTACAATAATTAATATAGTTAGTAATAAGTAATGAGAATACAACAGTGTTGTATTCGGTGTTGGAAATATCCAACATAACTCCGGGGGGAGGATTCTAGGGTCGTAGTGTACTGTGTTGTACTGACCTATCCCGAAGTGATATTAAGATTAGTACATTAGTATGTTAATATGTTAGTATGTTAGTACACACATAACGAACGTCCTGGATTCATCAAGGACTTACAAGAACTTAAGTCTTGCTATTTACATGTCAAATGAAACATGTTGTTTGTAGCCTACACAATATTTATAGAATTTAACTCTCCCAATTTAAACTAACAGAATCTACGGTGATGCGATATCCTGGGTCATAGTGACGTGTAATGTTTTGTTACATGATATCACATCGTAGCATCATCATAGTTATCTAAGTGGGATGTGAAAGAAATTACTCTTGATCAGAGTTGTAATAGGCTTGCAGTTTCCCTTAGTGGAAACATGCATGAAATATTGAAACATTAAATGATTAAGTTATCGGTAATCAGGAACACTCTAAAGCTCACAATAAACTCAACAACTAGGGTCACAGTGACATGTAATGGTGTATTACGTAGCTGCTGAATCGTAGGTAAACTCAGAATAAGTTCCTAAGGACTGATAACACTATTGTATGATTATACAGTAAAGTATTATTAGTCATTTAAGATCAAGGAGACTATGACACTACAGTAAGGTGACTGTCTAGGGTCGCTGTGACTTGTAATTATTGAGTTACTAGACAATAACATCACGCAGCATCATGATCACCTCAAATTCAAATGAGGAAATTGAATTTAATGTGCACTGCCGTGCAGTAGTCATTCTGACTGATGGTACAATTAATTTGCTAATTAGCTAAAATAATAGAAAAGTAGAGAACTGAAAAGTTTATTCATTAAAATCAAGGAAAATTCTGAGTCGACAGTGAGATTAGTAGCCTAGTCATTCTGACTTATGAGCTAATTAAATGGCAGCTCATAGGCTTGACACTGTAAACTGGTTAGTACGAAATCACCTTTACATGAATTTGAGTTTATTAAATCAGTCCCTATAAGTATAGTCAACTGTAATTAATGGTGAGTACAGACTAGGCTAGTACTCAGTTGACACTAACTAAAGTCCCTAAACCTACCTAAGTAAGTGACTAAGCTAATTGTGAGCAAAAATGTACTCGAATTAACATTGTGAGCAGTATTGAGCTCATTAACAAGTCGAGCTATATTGAACTCGTGAACATGGTGAGCTACAGTGAGCTCGTCAACAGTGCTAACAGTGTGAGTTGCAGTGAACTCGTCAACAGTGTTGACAGGGTGAGCTCGTTAGCAGTGCTAACAGGGTGAGTTGCAGTGAGCTCGTCAACAGTGTTGACAGGGTGAGCTACAGTGAGCTCGTTAGCAGTGCTAACAGGGTGAGTTGCAGTGAACTCGTCAACAGTGTTGACAGGGTGAGCTCGTTAGCAGTGCTAACAGGGTGAGCTACAGTGAGCTCGTTAGCAGTGCTAACAGGGTGAGTTACAGTGAACTCGTCAACAGTGTTGACAGGGTGAGTTACAGTGAACTCGTCAACAGTGTTGACAGGGTGAGCTGCAGTGAGCTCGTTAGCAGTGCTAACAGGGTGAGTTACAGTGAACTCGTCAACAGTGTTGACAGGGTGAGCTGCAGTGAGCTCGTTAGCAGTGCTAACAGGGTGAGTTACAGTGAACTCGTCAACAGTTAACAGGGTGAGTTCAGTGATCTCGTCAACAGTGTTGACAGGGTGAGCTACAGTGAGCTCGTTAGCAGTGCAAACAGGGTGAGTTACAGTGAACTCGTCAACAGTGTTGACAGGGTGAGTTACAGTGAACTCGTCAACAGTGTTGACAGGGTGAGCTGCAGTGAGCTCGTTAGCAGTGCTAACAGGGTGAGTTACAGTGAACTCGTCAACAGTGTTGACAGGGTGAGCTCGTTAGCAGTGCTAACAGGGTGAGTTACAGTGAACTCGTCAACAGTGTTGACAGGGTGAGCTACAGTGAGCTCGTTAACAGTTAACAGGGTGAGTTCAGTGAACTCGTCAACAGTGTTGACAGGGTGAGCTACAGTGAGCTCGTTAGCAGTGCTAACAGGGTGAGTTACAGTGAACTCGTTAACAGTTAACAGGGTGAGTTCAGTGAACTCGAATTAACGAGGTGGAGTTTTGCATCATTCAATTATCATGGCGAGCAATATTAAGCTCGTACGCATGGGGAACAAGCACTCATATTATTACGTTAATTCTAAGGGGGAGCTATATTAAGCTCAGGAAGCATGTTAATTAACAATGCTAATGTTTAACGATAATGCATTAAACATATTAGTTCTCTGCAAATTCACTTACATATTAGTAAGTTTGCAAGTTTGTTCGTGTTGCGCTCCTACACTAAATAAGCAGAAACGAAAGAAAAAACAACTCAGACAATTAATGCAAGTATTTATCATTAACTCTTAGTGCAGAAAACATGGTATTAAGAAGGTTTTTTTGGCAAACCTTTTAGCGCAAGTATAGTGGACCAGTGGTCCTAGTGAATTTATTACTAAATTCAGGAAATGCCAGTGGCATTAAGTGCTAGATTCTCTAGGCAAACATTATTAATTACCTAGGGAGTACTAGATTCTCTAGCCCAACATTACAATTTAACTAGGAAGACTGAGTGTGGTCAATTACTACTTGTCGAGAATAATTCCAGGTCTGCAGTGAATTCAATGGCTTGGTCGCTGTGACTTGTACTTGTTTGAGTACGGACCATTGGTTTTCACTGAGAGCTATGAAACATCTCGGCGAGTATCAATTGCACTACATTCAATCTGAGTTTATTACTCAGCTGTGTCTCTCCTTTTAGCTTGCTGCTGGAGAATTGATTTACTGCTGACTAATTTATTATTGTTAGCAGGTTTAGGCTTGTTCACATTCAGAACTTTACCAGTAAGTAATTAGCCTCCTGCAGATTGGAGCATATTCATTCCCAATCGTTTAACATGTCCAGTTATGAACTGGTAATAGTAGTCGGCCCCTACTAGTACATCTATATTGTTAAGGCGGTCAGACGTTAACTTGTTGTCAGCCAAATTAATTTCACGTTCCTGCAGGAAGTGGGCTGTGTACCTCAGACCCTTAATATTTAAGTCTAAAGGTATTTGATCTACAACAATGGCTCGGACAGCCTTGGCATGACTACCTAGTCGTACAAGCGGTTGAACTACTGAGTATTCATGGGTTCCTCGATTTATCATGAACCCTGACAAGTTTAATTTTACCTGTCCTATTGGTTGTAAATTAAGTGCCTCTGCTACCCTTTGAGTAATGAAAGTTCTCTGGGAACCTTGATCAAATAGTCCACGTATGGTGATTTGGGCTCCTCTGTTCTTCACTTGAAGTTGGGCAGTGGGCAAAGCAGCATCCACTTGAGATGCTTGTGAAGTTACGCTGTACACATCTCGCACCTTACAGCACTGTACTGGTGTAGATTCTCTACGTCCTATTCTAGGATTGACATAATTAGTCCTAACTAATTTGCACAGTGCAGCATGATGCTGGCTCCTTCTACACCTATTGCAGGTGTTCAGTGGGGTGTCACAGCTGTTAACATTATGTGGTTTGAGACACCTAGTACATTTGTGTAACTGTTTGAGTCGTCTGACTCTTGTGTCTCTATTAGGATAATTAGTACATTTGTACAGAGAATGTTTTTGATTGCAAAACAAGCACATTCCCCATCCTACAGATCGTTTAGGGGTTACCGGTTTAGGTAAAACAGTATTTGCAGGTTGTGATGGTTTTGCTGCTTGCATTTGCTTGTTATTTATTCTCTTGTGAGTACTTGGTGTACTCTGGGGAACCATTAACAGGCTCTTGGGAGTGCTCTTTGGACTATTAGGTCTCTTAGGAGCACCTGTGGGACTCTTAGGCCTCACTGATGAATCAGTATTTGACTGATTGTTGTTACATGGATTATTAGCACCTTTGTTACCTAGTGACAGAGTCACTTTAGGAGTTTCAGGTAAGGAAACTGATTTAGGTACAGTTTCGGTGCATTCAGTTTTAGCATTAATTGCTTGGTCTGCTGTATGATTGCTCATATTACGCAAACCTGTAAATATATCCTGCATTGACAGGGTATTACCATTCTGGCATACATATAATTTATTAAGTGTGTCACCAGACAATTTTCTCTGGATGATGATTTTAGTCATCCACTCAGTAGTTGGGTGATCCACCTCTTTACTGAAAGAATTTATCAGTGACTCAAGCTGAAAACTAATGTCTTGTAAACAGTCAACTGATTGCTCTGGTGAAGATAAATTTAATAATTGGTGCACAAGGTTTATAATAGTCTTCTCATTGTTAGCACTTACTTTAGAAGGCTGATGGGAGCAATTGTGACCATTACTTGTGTTGCTTAAGGCTTCTTGCTTAGCCTCAGCTTTGATTACAGCTTCGGCTGCTGCTGCAGCATTAGCTTTATCATTTTCTGGTTCAGATTCACTGATTATTGCAGCTTCACTTGTTTCATCTACAGCTTCACTTGTTTCATCTGCAGCTTCACTTGTTTCTCTAGGTTCAGGTGATAAGCTACTTAATTCAGAAGCATTATGTATTGAACTTATAGAATCCAGGGAACATTGAGAAGAGTGGTCTGAAATTTGATCAGATTTTGTAAACAAATCATCACATGAAGCGGTATTAGATGAGAGGTTAGAAAATGAAGGTTGAACTTCAGTTGTTGATCCTGTATAGTGATCAGCATTGATTAGAGGATTTTCCTCGTCTTGAGGTAGTTCAGGTATTTCATCTGAACTGAGTGTTAACTTGGATACAGGTCTATTAATGATCTGATCCACCCACTCGGGAATATCTTGTCTCGCAAGCACCTCCTTATATCGGTCTAACCTGGTTTGAACAGAATGTTCATAGTTATCGAGATCAGATTCTGTTAGACGTAAGTGGTCTGAGACAGTATGACCGACTTGGAGTAAATTCCTGTGGGACTCGATCACAGTCTTTACATGATCATATTTTTGGATGGCGTACCTTATGTAACTTGCTAGTCTATAGACGTCACCTGGGTCAGTTTCGACACAGAAATGACATTTCATAAGCAGTTTTCCTAAGGGACGTTGAAGAGCTGTAAAGAATCTTGCATTCCTTTCTAAAGGATTCATTCTTGCGGTAAATTGAGCCTGATAGGGCTTATGTAGCTAGTGGTATAGCTATAGTGTCTGCTCCTTGATGCAGAGCAGGTATAATTATTGACAGCCTGATAGGGCTTATGTAGCTAGTAGTATAGCTATGGTGTCTGCTCCTTGATGTAGAGCAGGTATAAGTATTGACAGCCTAATATTTCTTGAGACTGGTTATAATTTACCTCATTTAGAGGTTAGCTACCTACCTAATAATAAGCAACTAAGATTTGAGTGGTACCTTGGTCTCACTACAGGTGTTCCTCAGCTTAGCTCTTCTAAATCAGCCTCGGATGGGTAGCAGACTTACAGTAACACTCAAAGACATACATAGAAATATGCAATAAAATAATTACACAATAAATGGTTAATCCCACCCTTGATAGGGTCAGCACAAAGGAATAATATATATCACTAACTAGCTCAAGCCTAGTCGTGCGAATTTCTACTTGAGAAACTACAACTATATTTAGTCTGTGCTTGTGCCAAATTCAACACAATCACAGCCTAAATTGCTACCTAATGAAGGTTGGCAAAGATTATATTATGGTGCAGTAATGTGCAAATAATTGTGCTGTGTTTTTGGGTTTTTTGTATTTTATATAATATACACTTGTGTAATTATGTGTATAAGAAATTAAATGAACACAAAAGAATTAATTGTGTTTGGCAAGTATTCTACTGCCGTAAATATTATCTAACTCCTGAATGTACTCCTAATGGTGGAATAAATTATTATCAGGGTTAGTAATGATTAACTAGTATGAGATCAGTAATTTATATTAGTATACTGGATCCCTAAATGTTAATGATCCACTGACTTGAGTGAATCAGTAATTATAACATGGATTCAGGCTATAATGGACAGTCTGCTGACAGCCATATATTGAAACATTGGTATAGCCTAAATGGTTAACACTTAATTGGTGTTAGTGATTAATATAAGGTTATGAGCTGTTGCTCTTGGTGACCTAAAGATTCTACTTCAGTATGAAGTGTAGGTCTAAATGTTGTGGGTAATTGGTTATGACCCACTAAAGCTACCTTATACATGAGGTGAAAGTAGCAATATGTTAGTGTGATCTAGGCTAACTGATGTGTTACACTGTTAGTTGACACAATTAATTAAATAGTTAGTCTAGCTTATGTCACACAAGGATTAGTTATTAATGATTAATATTTTAATTATAAATTTAATGCCTATCCGGTTCGATAAGGACCATAATGTGGGATATTTGGGCTTGAATCTGATTATTTAAATATTAATGTAGTAAATTAAATTACGAAGGACCACCCGCTTTTATAGTAAAGAGGGAAACTGAGAATTTCTGATCATTAGATAATTCCTAGATGAAACCAGTAACTATGGATAAAATACTAGAAAATATGATCATAGAAATAATTAATGGGCTGTATAATTAAATGAATCAAACCCTCAAGCACCTACATTGGGGGGTTATTACTGGAGGTAAGTACGTCCAGGAATTAGTGTGGTTCGTTCACTAATTCAATTAATAATAATCTAATCCTATAAAAATTATATTGAAACTGATATCATTACCATAAATGGGAACATAGATTATGATTATAGTAATGAGAGTTACAGTAAACCACATATTAATCCTGAGGAATTCTGCACATAAGAAATTGCAATAGAATCATGAAAGAAAATAAATCTTAGCTTAATGACGATTCCTTTAGATAAGCCATGGAAGTTCCTCTTATTCTCTGGACTCGGTCAGCTGACGAATGAGACGGATTAACATGGGAGAAGGCGGCATGGAGAATTCTTCTCTCGTGCTGCAAGACAAATATTTACAGTAGCAACTAATTTAACTACTGAATCTATATATTCAACAAATTGAGAGTTACAGGTGACAAAATTTAATCACCTGTTATTAGATGTGCGTCATAACGGTCAATCACCCAGCTACTACTAAACTCTTTACCCGATGCATCACATAAAGGAATATACTTAGCTGTGGGGCACTGTATAAGTTTTAAGATTGCCGTGCTTCACGTCCACAGGCTCCGGCTAGGCCTATCCTGGATAGTGGCGCGCTTCGCTGGCTGGTCACGTTTATGCTTGAAACATTGAAGACTGGACGGGTTTATTATTTAGAGGAGAAAATTATTATTATTTACCACTTTAAGAATAGTAAATATATAAGGGAGAGGAATTAATGTCTCCCCATGGCATTCACTGGTGACGTTAGCATTATTACGAGATAAACGTTATGACTCCAACGCTCTATTCGGCTTTTAGTTGGAGGTCAATTCATCTGCAATTAGTTATCATACAGAATGCCTTAGTTATAGAGAATCGAATTTAATTCTCACATACATTGGATATAATGTGTTTACTGTAAGGAAATCTGACGCAATACTGGCGTCAGGTGACGTGAGAATTCTAGCCTACTGTACAGATGGAATTATTAGTACATGAGAATTCTATGTGTTGTTAATTTTACTTACTACAATAATTAATATAGTTAGTAATAAGTAATGAGAATACAACAGTGTTGTATTCGGTGTTGGAAATATCCAACACCTAACGTCTTCTTTTTTTTGGTGACATATTCTCTTGCTCCAGCTAGTTTGTATACACTTTCCCTCAGCCTTCGAAGATGCTGACTGGCTAAACAAAACACATCTCTCGGCTTTACAGAATATTGCAAGTATTGTAAACACTGAATTATATGCCTATATTAGCTTTTGTCATAAAGAATATTTCAGTAACGCATATTTTGTGAAACAAAATACCTTGGTGAGTTTTATGATATACTTCTTATGTAGACCAGAGAACTCTGCACATGTGAAACTTTTAAAAAACTCTTTACGTGATATTGATTGTCTTAAAATGGTTAAGTATTGTATTTTAGGATGTAAAACTGTAAAACTGACAACATTCTATGGAGTCACACTTGTACTTAAGCAAATCAATACATATATATTATCCAATCAATTACTTTTTCAAATTGTTTTACTAATCATTTACTCTTCAAATTGTTTTCTTAACTAAATGAAATATTACAAACCTTGTTGTAACAAAATTCTTGTGATATTAAATACATTTTCTAGCCTTCTTTCTGGAACCTTCATCGATATGCATGATGGCAGGAGGAATACAGTCAAAGACAGAACTAGCAGCGTGATTAAAATTGTCGCCCAGACCAACGGCTCCAAAGGGAAGACGAAGCTCCAGGTGTCCACCTCCCGCTGACCTCGACCACTCACTATCCTAAAGGGCTCAATGGTTATCGGCCAGGTGAAGTCTATGACCTTGGCCCGAGAGTCACTGAGGCTAAAGGGACCAAGACCAATGTCCACTTCCTGTGTGGAATAAAGTATATATGTATATTGGTATATATATCACTTAGAACTTTAAAAGACCATGCTTGAATTTGAACCCGTGGCGCCCAGAATCACACTCAAATGTAGACGGTACAGTAACCATCTCAACATTCACAGTACCGTGTCCAGTTGGGTACTGGACACGGGCGTCATTGCCTGGGCGTCATTGTTCGAATCCTGGTAGGTTCATTTAAAGTTCTTAGTGATGTATGATTTGCATGTTTAATGCAGCCATTGTCACACACACACATACACACACAAGCAAAACACACACACACACACACACACACACACACACACACACACACACACACACACACACACACACACACACACACACACACACACACACACACACACACACACACACACACACACACACACACACACACACACACACACACACACACACACACAAACACACACACACACACACACACACACACACACACACACACACACACACACACACACACACACACACACACACACACACACACACACACACACACACAGGGTTGATAAAGACAGGGTATATAACACAAGGGGCACACGCACTAGGGGACACATGTGGAAACTGAGTGCCCAAATGAGCCACAGAGATATTAGAAAGAACTTTTTTAGTGTCAGAGTGGTTGACAAATGGAATATATTAGGAAGTGATGTGGTGGAGGCTGACTCCATACACAGTTTCATGTGTAGATATGATAGAGCCCAATAGGCTCAGGAACCTGTACACCTGTTGATTGACGGTTGAGAGGGGGGACTAAAGAGCCAGAGCTCAACCCCCGCAAGCACAACTAGGTGAGTACAACTAGGTGAGTACACACACACGCATACATACACACACAGGGGGCCTCGTAGCCTGGTGGATAGCGCGCAGGACTCGTAATTCTGTGGCGCGGGTTCGATTCCCGCACGAGGCAGAAACAAATGGGCAAAGTTTCTTTCACCCTAAGTGCCCCTGTTACCTAGCAGTAAATAGGTACCTGGGAGTTAGTCAGCTGTCACGGGCTGCTTCCTGGGGTGTGTGTGTGTGTGGTGTGGAAAAAAAAAAAAAAAAAAAAAAAAAAGTAGTTAGTAAACAGTTGATTGACAGTTAATATTAGGAAGTGATGTGGTGGAGGCTGACTCCATACACAGTTTCATGTGTAGATATGATAGAGCCCAATAGGCTCAGGAACCTGTACACCTGTTGATTGACGGTTGAGAGGCGGGACTAAAGAGCCAGAGCTCAACCCCCCGCAAGCACAACTAGGTGAGTACAACTAGGTGAGTACACACACATACATACACACACACACACACACACACACAGGGGGCCTCGTAGCCTGGTGGATAGCGCGCAGGACTCGTAATTCTGTGGCGCGGGTTCGATTCCCGCACAAGGCAGAAACAAATGGGCAAAGTTTCTTTCACCCTAAGTGCCCCTGTTACCTAGCAGTAAATAGGTACCTGGGAGTTAGTCAGCTGTCACGGGCTGCTTCCTGGGGGGGGGGGGGGGGGTGTGTGTGGTGTGGGAAAAAAAAAAAAAAAAAAGTTGTTAGTAAACAGTTGATTGACAGTTGAGAGGCGGGCCGAAAGAGCAAAGCTCAACCCCCGTAAAAACACAACTAGTAAACACACACACACACACACACACACCTTGTCAGGTGACAAAGAATAAGCAAGAAAGAGAATGATGGGGAGACTGCATTTTTTTGAACTGTTGGAAACGTACGCACACGTACGTTTGCAAGCACACACGCATGCACACGCAAAAACTAACACACACACACACGCATGCACACCCAAAAACTAACACACGCACACACGCACACGCATGCACACACGCATACGTCCAGTCAGGCTAGAAGGGATTAACACCTTTTGTGGAAAGGGGATAAAACCTCACTCATAATCCACCCCCCTCTCTTACCCCTTATCTTACCTGCCATAATCTGCAGACAACACCTCACCTCCTCTTAACCCCCATCCCATGCGCACACACGCACACACACGCACACATGCACACACACGCTCTCTCTGTTCTCTCTCTCTCTCTCTCTCTCTCTCTCTCTCTCACTCTCTCTCTCTCTCTCTCTCTCTCTCTCTCTCTCTCGCGCCTTCTCTCTTGTTCTCTCTCTTGTTCTCTCTCTATTGCTCTCTCTTGCTCTCTCTCTCTCTCTTACTTTCTTGCTCTCTCTCTCTCTCTCTCTCTTGCTCTCTCTCTTGACAAGGGGCAAAATGGCAGGAGGACGCAACAGGAACACAGGAAACAGCCAGAGTGACCAAACGAAGGAAATGTTAAACCAAGTTCTGGAGGAATTCAGGAGGGAGATGCATGAAATGAGGATTACAATTAACAATCTGCAAAGTGAACTGACATCAGCAAGGGAGGAGATCAAATCCCTCACAGAGAAAAATAAAGAAACCGAGCATCAGATTATCATCCAAAGGGAAGGTGGAAATGCTACATTGGAAGGAAATGCCTCTGTACCTGAAACATTTGCGGAAAGACTCAAAATGAGCTCAGAAGCAATGGACACAGTGAGGGAGGTAGCCATGCAAGCAGCTACATCACAGGAAGCAGCAAGGTGCACCACTCAGCTGCTGGAGAGAAAAAGATCAGTGGTAGTTGTAGGCATCAAAGAACAGGAAGGATCCAACAGGCAAGAATGGAATAGAAAGGATAGAGAGGCAGTACATGGGCTCCTGAAGGGGTTACAGATGGAAGGGGCTGAACAAAACATTGAGAAGGTTTTCAGGTTGGGCTGGTACAAAAAGGACAGAAACCGACTTGTAAAGGTGGTGTTTACAAACAAAACCACGAAGGAGGATATTCTCGAAAGGAAGAGTCGTCTGCAGCATATGGAGGGATACAAAAAAGTATTCCTGCAGAGGGACAGGACGAAGGAGGAGAGAGCCAGGGCAGCAGAGGCAAGGAGGAAGCGCAGGGAGAGAGGAGCAAACCAGGAAATCACAGCCCTCATCACAACAGTCCCAGAGACAAGAGGAGAACCCAAAACCAGCATCCCAGCAACACCACCACCCCCTTCTGCATAGATCCCTTCCCCTCACCCTACCTGACCCCACCCAACCCTCCCTCCCCCCCCCACCCCGTTCTGACCCTGTCACCCCTTCCCCATTCCCATCATGTCCCCCCTCCCACCTTTCCCCCCCTTGTCCTCCCTCCCCTTTCATCCAATACCCTCCCTATCCCTCCTCCCCTTAACCCCATATCCTCCATGCCCCCCCTATCTCCTTAACCCACACCCTACCTTTCCCCCCTTCCCTTAAACCCCCACCCCCCACCCCAAAATCCTCTGAGACCCTGCCAACCACCTCACAGATCTTCTCACCCACGGAACAGCTTCCCACACCAGCAAAATGCTCGCCAAGAAAGGGACAAGAAAATGAACAGACGAAAGTGAGCTTCAAAGCAATGTACACTAACATAAATGAATTACAAATATAACAAGTGAACTCGGAGAATGGGCACTAGAAGAAAACCCAGACATAATAGCACTCACAGAAACAAAGCTAACGAAAATCATAACAAATGCAGTGTTTCCACAGGGCTACTATGAAGTGAGGAAAGAGAGAGAAGGGAGAGGAGGAGGTGGTGTAGCTTTGCTACTAAGAGAAGGTTGGAGTTTCGAAGAGATGGTAATTCAGAACAGTGAAGGTTTCAGTGACTACATATCAGGAACCATAGCACCTGGAGGACAGAAAATTATAGTAGTAGTCATATATAACCCCCACCGAATGACAGAATACCCAGACAGGAATATGATAGAAACAACTTGGCCACCATCAATATAATAGAGAGAGCAGCTTCTGTGGCTAGCAGGAATGGATCCAGACTACTAATCATGGGAGACTTCCGAGACCCACATGGAGGCCCAGACACATGGAGAGCTAAGCTGCTGGATGTGGCAACAAGAAACTTTCTAAGTCAACACGTTAAGGGACCGACATGAATGAGAGGAGGGGATGAACCAGCCTTGCTTGATCTGATATTTACCCTAAATGAGTCGGATATAAGGGAAGTTAAGTTGGAAGCCCCCGTGGGAATGAGTGATCATAGTGTATTGAACTTTGAGAACCTGGTTGAGTTAAAAATTATCACCCCCAAAAAAGAACTGGGAAACAAAGGGCTGGCGTACCGAAAGGGAAACTGTGAGGAGATGAATAAATTCCTATGGGATATACATTGGGACACAGAACTCGGAACCAAGTCCGTACAAGATATGATGTACTATGTCACCCAAAAATGTCAGGAGACAGTTAGCAGGTTTGTCCCAGACCGACAGGAAAAAACAGAGAAGCAAAGGAAGAGTTCGTGGTTTAATAGGGAATGTATGAAAGCAAAGGAGCTGAACAAAAGGGCATGGAGGAACTTCAGTAATAACAGAACACCAGAAAGTAGAGAGAGATACCAAAGAATCAGGAACGAGTATGTTAGTGTAAGAAGAACAGCTGAGAAAAAGTATGAAAATTATATAGCTAATAAAGCCAAGACCGAACCAAAGCTACTACACAGTCACATCAGGAGGAAGACAACAGTAAAGGAACAGGTGATGAAACTTAGGGTGGGCGAGGACAGGTACACAGATAATGACAAAGAAGTGTGTGAAGAACCCAACAAAAGGTTCCAGGAGGTCCTTACAATAGAACAGGGATAAGTCACGGCGCTAGGAGAGGTGGCAACAAACCCGGTGACCTTGGATAGGTTCGAAATTACAAGAGATGAGGTCAAGAAGCACCTATTGGAGCTGGATGTGAGAAAAGCTGTTGGGCCGGACGGAATCTCACCATGGGTATTGATAGAATGTGCAGGAGCACTTTGCTTGCCACTCTCCATAGTGTATAGTAGGTCACTGGAAATGGGAGACCTACCAGAAATATGGAAGACTGCTAATGTAGTACCAATATACAAAAAGGGTGACAGACAAGAGGCAATGAACTAAGGGCCAGTGTCCTTAACTTGTATACCATGCAAGGTGATGGAGAAGATTGTGAGAAAAAACCTAGTAACACATCTGGAGAGAAGAGACTTCATGACAACCCATCAACATGGGTTCAGGGAGGGTAAATCTTACCTTACAGGCTTGATAGAATTTTATGATCAAGGTGACAAAGATTAAGCAAGAAAGAGAAGGATGGACGGACTGCATTTTTTTGGACTTTCGGAAAGCCTTTGACACAGTACCTCATAAAAGGTTGATGCATAAGCTGGAGAAACAGGCAGGAGTAACTGGTAGAGCGCTCCAGTGGATAAGGGAGTACCTAAGCAATAAGAAGCAGAGAGTTACAGTGAGGGGTGAGACCTCAGAATGGCGTGAAGTCCCCAGTGGAGTCCCACAGGGCTCTGTACTTGGACCTATCCTGTTTCTGATATACGTAAATGATCTCCCAGAGGGTATAGACTCATTCTTCTCAATGTTTGCTGACGACGCCAAAATTATGAGAAGGATTAAGACAGAGAAGGACAGCTTAG
Source organism: Procambarus clarkii (assembly GCF_040958095.1). Taxonomy (NCBI): domain Eukaryota; kingdom Metazoa; phylum Arthropoda; class Malacostraca; order Decapoda; family Cambaridae; genus Procambarus; species Procambarus clarkii. Next base: position 44,236,647 of record NC_091174.1, on the reverse strand, counting down.
GCTTCAAGAAGACCGGGACAAGCTGCAGGAATGGTCGAACAAATGGCTGTTAGAGTTTAACCCAACCAAATGTAATGTAATGAAGATAAGGGTAGGAAGCAGGAGACCAGATACAAGGTATCATTTGGGAGATGAAATACTTCAAGAGTCAGAGAGAGAGAAAGACCTGGGGGTTGATATCACGCCAGACCTGTCCCCTGAAGCTCATATCAAGAGGATAACATCAGCAGCATATACCAGGTTGGCTAACATAAGAACGGCCTTTAGAAACTTGTGTAAGGAATCTTTCAGAACATTATATACCACATATGTCAGACCAATCCTGGAGTGTGCGGCTCCAGCATGGAGTCCATATCTAGTCAAGCATAATACTAAACTGGAAAAGGTTCAAAGTTTTGCCACCAGACTAGTACCCGAGCTGAGAGGTATGAGCTACGAGGAGAGACTACGGGAATTAAACCTCACTTCGTTGGAAGACAGAAGAGTTAGGGGGGACATAATCACCACATTCAAGATTCTCAAGGGAATCGACAGGGTTGATAAAGACAGGCTATTTAACACAAGGGGCACACACACTAGGGGACACAGGTGGAAACTGAATGCCCAAATGAGCCACAGAGATATTAGAAAGAACTTTTTAAGTGTCAGAGTGGTTGACAAATGGAATGCAGTAGGAAGTGATGTGGTGGAGGCTGACTCCATACACAGTTTGAAGTGTAGATAGGATAGAGCCCAATAGGCTCAGGAACCTGTACACCTGTTGATTGACGGTTGAGAGGCGGGATCAAAGAGTCAGAGCTCAACCCCCGCAAGCACAACTAGGTGAGTACAACTAGGTGAGTACAAGGTCAAGGGAGCGGGTGTACTGTGCAGTGCAATTCGAGACAGTGTAAATCGAACAGAGGCACTGTAATGCAACACATTGATCACATCTCGTGGTGAATTATCTTAGTGAATATATATAAGTTAGTTAATGAAGATCGATTCCTTGAGGCAGTATTAGTCGCACCAGCGGGGACCCACGTGGAGACCTGAAGACCACCACAGGATTACCGACGACCCGCTGTGTATTCACCTTGAGTGCTAGCGGGGAGGGGCTGGCTGGTAAGTGCTCTCTGTTAAGTCTCCAACAGTGTGCAAGGTTTGTATAATATCATATCATAGACACTAATGCATTCCATTCAATAATACAATCGTAAGTGGTAGTCAGGTAACAAGGACAGCAACTGTGGGTTCACTGGGAACCCAGATAAGCCGCTAATCCCCCAGCTGTAATCTAAAGACAACACCTCACCCACCCACTAGCAACCACTAGCATGCACGCACTCACACACGTACACACTCAAGTGCACACACTAGCACACGCACGCACACAGACGTACACACATGCACAAACACGCACACGCTCGCACACAGACGTACACGCACGCACATGCTCGCACACAGACGTACACGCACGCACACACACGCACACGCACACGCTCATGTGTTTCTCGAGGGTGAGGGAAGGTGGTCACCTTACGCCGAACTTGTCAATAAGGCTTCATATTTCGGGACTTCAAAGGGATACATGGGAAATTCGGTGTTCAGTGATAATACAAAGTGCAACACACCAATTTGAAACTCGAAAACTTATGAATAGTGTCCGATAGTGCATATTAGACAAGATCAGGGGTACGACATCAGTCCCAGGACAAGCACGTGGGCCACTGCATGGTCAATGTGTACACAACTAGATGTGATAGTGAAGATCATAACAAATAGTGAATAGGATAGTGAAGAAGGGATTCTGAACGTGGGGCATTGAACTATATAGGTGCTAAGAGGAACATGAAGCAGAATACTGGTGATATATAGCGACAAGTTGGAGGGACCTACGCCTGGCAGTGGTGTGGATGGAGACAGCAGGCCTACACACCACTGTCAACAGTACTTAACACCTGTTTGTGCTGTGGGATGTTTTGAATTGGCGGTAAGGTAAGGCCTCTCACAAAGTCAGTCAGTCAATCGGTGTACAATGTTATTGCCATTTAATAGTTAGTCTTGGATATAAGTTAACAAACTGAAACGAATATCAAGGAAAATGTGCGGCTCATGTGGGAACTAGTTTCTGACACCCAAGTGTGAAAAACACTCTGCCCTACACCGAGACAACACTCCCCACCCCCTTCTCCCACCCCCACCCCCTCCCACCAGAGCAACAACAGTACACACACTGCCTCCAAACTATATGGTCCACATATAACCTTCCCACTCTAATCCCCCAACACACGCTCACCATCCCCTCCCTCTCTCCCACCTCCCCCCTCCCCGTCTGTACACACTCAGACACACCTATCTCTCTCTCTCTCTCTCTTTCTCTCTCTCTCTCTCTCTCTTTCTCTCTCTCTCTCTCTCTCTCTCTCTCTCTCTCTCTCTCTCTCTCTCTCTCTCTCTCTCTCTCTCTCTCTCTCTCTCTCTCTCTCTCTCTCTCTCTCATAGGAAAGAAATGGAAGGGACGCGAACTCGGGATGACAAACACAGGTTGACAATCGCGGCTGGAACAAATTCAGAGGATGGGGTGGAACAGGAAGCCTGGATGAAGGGAGTATTCCAGCAAATGTGGGATGAATTCAGTGAAGGACTGAGGGTAATGAGGGAGACAGTTGGCAAACTGCAGGATGAACTAAGGGCAGCAAAGGAGGAGATAAGATGCCTGAAGGAGACTTCTCCACAATACCAGATACAAATCGTGCCTCAGGGAGACAGGAATGCTACTGTGGAGGGGACCTCCACACCTCAGCTCTCATTTGCTGAAATGCTTAAAATGAGCCCTGAAGCTAGGTCTGCAGTTAAGAAAGTTGCCATGGAAGTGGCCTCCTCTCAGAAAGCAGCTAGATGTACTAGCCGGCTGATAGAGAGAAAAAGAGCAGTAGTAGTAGCAGGCATTAAAGAGCAAACAGGGACCAGAACAAAGGAGCAGAGATACAAGGACAAAAACATGGTTAAAGAGATCCTTAAAGAGGTAAGGATGGAGGGAGCTGAACAAAATGTTGAAAAGGTTTTCAGGCTTGGAAAGTACAACAAGGACAGAGACCGAATGATAAAGGTGGTATTCATGAGCGAAATCGCAAAAGAGGAACTGTTAGAAAGGAAGTGCTGTCTAGCAAATGTAGAGAAGTTCAAAAGAGTATTCCTGCAGAGGGATATGACAAGGGAAGAGAGAAAGCAGGCAGCAGACGCGAGGAAGGAGCACTGGGAGAATGAAAGAAATCGGGGAGCCACAACCCCGATCCCTACAATCCCAGAGGGGAATGGGAAACCCTCCTCAAACAGTGCACTAGCCACAGGGAGTGCGGCACCACCCCAACATTCTACCCAACAGACACCCTACCTGCCCCAACCCCTGTCAGCCCTCCACTAAGTATCCACCTAAGGCACCCTCCCCCCACCCACCCCTCTCCTCCCACTCACCTCCCTCCTCCCACTCACCCCTCCCCCCAGGACCTCCCTTCTCCCACATGCCCTCCCGTCTCTCCCACCCACAAGCCCTCCGTTCTCCCCCGCCCCCCTAAGCCCCCCCCACCCCACCTAAGCCATCCCCTCTCCACCACTCCCCAAAACCCTCCCCTCTTCCTCAGCCTTCCCTTTCCCCCCACGCCCCCCAAGCCCTCCCCCCTTTACTGCCCCCCAAACCTCCCCTTCTCCCTCATCCCCCCAAACCTCCTCCTCTCAACCCCTCAACCCTCCCCCTTTCACCTCCTCCAACCCTCCTCCTACCCTCCCCCTCTAACCAACCCCCCCAACCCTCCCCCTCTCAGCCACTCCCCCTACCCTCCCCCTCAAAGGCCCTTCCTCCTCCACCAGTCTCCCGGTACCAGATCCTCCCAGCTCCCGCTCACCCCAGACCCCACAGGTCCCCCCAGAGGAGAAGCAGAAGAGAGTCAGTTTCTGGGCAATGTACTCGAACATAAATGGGATCACAAGCAAGGCAAGTGAACTAAGGGAAAGAGCACAAGAAGTGAACCTAGATGTAATCGGACTCACTGAAACAAAACTCTCTGGAATCATAACGAATTCCGTGTTTCCCCAGGAGTACACAGTAATAAGGAAAGAGAGGGAAGGTAGGGGAGGAGGCGGAGTGGCCCTACTCATGAGAAAAGAATGGAATTTTAAGGAGATGGCTATCCCGGGCTGTGAGGGTTTCAGAGACTACATAGCAGGCACCATGACAATAGGAGGACCAAGGATAGTAGTAGCAGTAATATATAACCCTACACCAAATGCCAGAAGATCCAGTCAAGAGTACGAAAACAACAACATGGCAGCTAACACTATAATTGAGAGGGCAGCCTCTGCTGCCTGTAGAAATAGATCCCACCTGCTCATCATGGTTGACTTCAATCACGGAAGGATTGATTGGGAGAACAAGGAACCGAATGGAGGCAAGGATACGTGGAGAGCCAAACTACTGGAGGTGGTGACTAGAAACTTCTTAACCCAGCATGTCAGAGAACCCACAAGGATGAGAGGAAATGACGAACCAGCGAGACTCGACCTGGTCTTCACCCTGAACGATTCCGACATAAGAGAAATCGGTTTTGAGGCCCCAGTAGGAATGAGCGACCACAGTGTATTGGTGTTTGAGTACCTGATTGAAGAAAGGTTATTGAACTCGAGGAGGGATACCGAAACCAAAAGGTTAGCACACCGAAAGGGAAACTATGAGGAGATAAGAAAATTCCTAACAGATATAGCATGGGAAACAGAGCTCAGGGAAAAGACGGACCAAGATATGATGGACTACATCACGCAAAAATGCAAGGATGCAGCAAACAAGTTTGTCCCAGCCCAAAAGGAAAACAGTGAAATGAAGATGAGAAACCCATGGTTTAATCAGAGATGTAGGCTAGCTAAGCAGCAAAGTAAAAGGGCATGGAGAAACTATAGGAATAACAGGACACTGGAGAGCAGAGAAAGATACCAGAATGCCAGGAATGAATATGTCAGGATGAGAAGAGAGGCAGAAAGACAATACGAAAATGACATCCCAAACAAGGCAAAGATTCAGCCTAAATTGCTGTATAGCCACATGAGGAGAAAAACAACAGTAAAGGAACATGTTATGAAATTAAGGATAGGGGCGGAAGGATTCACTACAAATGACAAGGAAGTGTGTGAGGAATTGAATAAGAAATTCCAGGAGATTTTCACCTTAGAGCAAGGAGAAATTCCAGAGGTAAGTGAGGGAATAGCTAACCAGGAACCACTGGAAGAGTTTGAGATTACCAGTGGGGAAGTAAGGAAGTGTTTACTAGAGTCGGATGTGACGAAGGCTATAGGCCCAGATGGAATCTCCCCTTGGGTTCTAAAGGAAGGAGCAAGAGAACTGTGCCTACCACTCTCCATAGTGCATAACAAATCACTGCCAACAGGGAAACTGCCAGAAATTTGGAAAGCAGCTAACGTAGTCCCGATATACAAGAAAGGGGATAGACAGGAGGCACTGAACTACAGGCCAGTGTCCCCTAACCTGCATACCATGCAAGCTGATGGAGAAGATTGTGCGAAAAAACTAGTGGAGCATCTGGAGCGAAGGAACTTTGTAACACAGCATCAACATGGGTTCAGGGATGGCAGGTCCTGCCTCACAGGGTTACTTGAATTCTACGACCAGGCAACAAAAATAAGGCAAGAAAGAGAAGGGTGTGCAGACTGCATATTTTTGGATTGTCAGAAAGCCTTTGATACAGTGCCACACAAGAGGCTAGTGCGAAAGTTGGAGATGCAGGCTGGAGTGAAAGGGAAGGTACTCCGGTGGATAGAGGAGTACCTAAGCAACAGGAGACAACGAGTCTGTGTGAGGGGTGAGGTCTCAGATTGGCGAGACGTCACAAGTGGAGTCCCGCAGGGGTCAGTCCTTGGACCTATACTGTTTCTGGTATATGTAAATGATCTCCCAGAGGGTATAGAATCGTTTCTCTCAATGTTTGCCAATGATGCAAAAATTATGAGGAGGATTGAAACAGAGGATGATAGTAGGAGGCTACAAGATGACCTGGATAGACTGAGTGAATGATCCAACAAATGGCTGTTGAAGTTCAACCCAAGTAAATGCAAAGTAATGAAACTAGGCAGTGGAAACAGGAGGCCAGGCACAGGATACAGAATAGGAGATGAAGTACTTAATGAAACAGACAGAGAGAAAGATCTAGGAGTTGATATCACACCAAACCTGTCTCCTGAAGCCCACATAAAGAGAATAACGTCTGCGGCATATGCGAGGCTGGCTAACATCAGAACGGCGTTCAGGAACCTGTGTAAGGAATCATTCAGAATCTTGTACACCACATATGTAAGACCAATCCTGGAGTATGCGGCCCCAGCATGGAGCCCGTACCTTGTCAAGCAAAATACGAAGCTGGAAAAAGTACAAAGGTATGCTACTAGACTAGTCCCAGAACTAAGAGGCATGAGTTATGAGGAAAGTCTGCGGGAAATGCACCTTACGACACTGGAAGACAGAAGACTAAGGGAAGACATGATCACAACCTACAAAATCCTCAGGGGAATCGACTGGGTAAACATGGATGAACTATTCAACACTGGTGGGACGCGAACAAGGGGACACAGGTGGAAGCTGAGTACCCAAATGAGCCACAGAGACGTTAGAAAGAACTTTTTCAGTGTCAGAGTAGTTAGTAAATGGAATGCACTAGGAAATGATGTGGTGGAGGCTGACTCCATACACAGTTTCAAATGTAGATATGTTAGAGCCCAGTAGGCTCAGGAATCTGTACACCAGTTGATTGACGGTTGAGAGGCGGGACCAAAGAGCCAAAGCTCAACCCCCGCAAGCATAATTAGGTGAGTACACACACACACACACACACACACACACACACACACACACACACACACACACACACACACACACACACACACACACACACACACACACACAGTAGTAGGCCAGCGACGCCGAGGAGACACACTCGATTAGCGAGGTCCGCGGAAATTCGTCAATTTCTCGGGACATTGAAGGATTATTGAGGCTAGATCATAGTATTTGGCCTCTCGCAGTGTGTAGCTAGCAGGGTGCTACATAGCATAGTCATATCGCTAGCGATAGTGCGAAAAAACCACAGTGTAGCTAGTGGAATCACCGGTGCATACAGTGTGGAGGACCGAGTAGTGACCTGAGCTGACCTGACGGCCAGGTGGGACGGCCCGCCGTGGAACTGCTGTGTTTGTTGGGTGGTGACTGTGACTCCAGAGATTTGTGTAGAAAAGAATCGACATCGTCAATCTACTAGCACTTAGAGAATCACCAAGTGGAAAGGCGACGACGGAGCACCATCGTCAACCATACATCATCATTACTCATCTAGTTGTGTGAGCGGGAATCATACTGGTATGTACCCCCTCTCTGGTCAAGTAATGAGGTGTACAGTGTGAGGTAAAATATTATCAAATTCTTGTTCAGGATAGTATATATATTTAAAATCTCGGTGTGGCTCATTCTGGGTAGAAGTTACCGCTTCCGGGAACTAGTGACACACACACGCGCACACATGCACGCACACGCACGCATGCACGCACGCACTCAAGCCCACGTACGTATGCACGCACACACAGGCTAGAAGGGATTAACACCTTTCGTGGAAAGGAGATAAAACCTCCCATAATCCACCCCCCTCTCTTACCTGATGTAAGCTGAACACCTCACCTACTAGTAACCCCATCCCAAGAGCACACACGTTCTCTCTCTCTCTCTTGCTCTCTCTCTCTCTTATTCTCTTGCTCTCTCTCTCTCTTGCTCTCTCTCTCTCTTGCTCTCTCTCTCTTTTGCTCTCTCTCTCTCTTGCTCTCTCTCTCTTTCTCTCTTTTGCTCTCTCTCTCTCCCTTGCTCTCTTGCTCTCTCTTGACAAGGGGCAAAATGGCAGGAGGCCGCAACAGGGACACGGGAAGCAGCCAGGGAGATCAAACAAAAGAATTGCTAACCCAAGTTCTGGAGGAATTCAGGAGGGAGATGAATGAAATGAGGATTACAATTAACAATCTGCAAAGTGAGCTGACATCAGCAAGGGAGGAGATCAAATCCCTCACAGAGAAAAATAAAGAGACCGAGCATCAGATTATCATCCAAAGGGAAGGTGGGAATGTTACATTGGAAGGAAATGCCTCTGTACCCGATACATTTGCGGATATACTGAAAAAGAGCTCAGAAGCAATGGACACAGTGAGGGAGGTAGCGATGCAAGCAGCTACGTCACAGGAAGCAGCAAGGTGCACCACTCAGCTGCTGGAGAGAAAAAGATCAGTGGTAGTTGTAGGCATCAAAGAACAGGAAGGATCCAACAGGCAAGAATGGAATGGCAAGGATAGAGAGGCAGTACATGGGATACTGAAGGGGTTACAGATGGAAGGGGCTGTACATAACATTGAGAAGGTTTTCAGGTTGGGCTGGTACAACAAGGACAGAAACCGACTTGTAAAGGTGGTGTTTACAAACGAAACCACGAAGGAGGACATTCTCGAAAGGAAGAGTCGTCTGCAGCATATGGAGGGATACAAAAAAGTATTCCTGCAGAGGGACAAGACGAAGGAGGAGAGAGCCAGGGCAGCAGAGGCAAGAAGGAAGCGCAGGGAGAGAGGAGCAAACCAGGAAATCACAGCCCTCATCACAACAGTCCCAGAGACAAGAGGAGAACCCAAAACCAGCATCCCAGCAACATCAGAGGGGGGGGGGGGGGCAACACCACCACCTTCCTCTGCATAGAAACCCTCCCTTCCCCTCACCCTACCCGCCCCCACCCAAACCCACCCCATTCTGACCCTGACACCCCATCCCCATTCCCATCATGTCCCCCCTCCCACCTTTTTCCCCCTGTCCCCCCTCCCCCTTCATCCCATACCCTCCCTATCCCTCCTCCCCCCTCACCCCGTATCCTCCATGTCCGCCCTACCTCCTTAAACCACACCCTACCTGTCCCCCCTTCCCTTAAACCCCCACCCCTCACCCCAAAATCCTCTGAGACCCTGCACGCCACCTCACAGATCCTCTCACCCACGGAACAGCTTCCCACACCAGCAGAATGCTTGCCAAGAAAGGGACATGAAAATGAACAGAAGAAAGTGAGCTTCAAGGCGATGTACACTAACATAGATGGGATTTGAAATAAAACAAGTGAACTTGGAGAATGGGCACTAGAAGAAAACCCAGACATAATAGCACTCACAGAAACAAAGTTAACGAAAATCATAACAAACGCAGTGTTTCCACAGGGCTACTATGTAGTGAGGAAAGAGAGAGAAGGCAGAGGAGGAGGTGGTGTAGCTCTGCTACTAAGAGAAGGTTGGAGTTTCGTAGAGATGGTAATTCAGAACTGTGAAGGTTTCAGTGACTACATTTCAGGCACCATAGCAACTGGAGGACAGAAAATTATAATAGTAGCCATATATAACCCCCCACCGAATAACAGAATACCCAGACAGGAATATGATAGAAACAACTTGGCCACCATCAATATAATAGAGAGAGCAGCTTCTGTGGCTAGCAGGAACGGATCCAGAGTTCTAATCATGAGAGACTTCAACCATGGGAAGATAGATTGGGGGAACAGAGACCCACATGGAGAGCTAAGCTGCTGGATGTGGCAACAAGAAACTTTCTAAGTCAACACGTCAAGGGACCGACAGGAATGAGAGGAGGGGATGAACCAGCCTTGCTTGATCTGATATTTACCCTAAATGAGTCGGATATAAGGGAAGTTAAGTTGGAAGCCCCCTTGGGAATGAGTGATCATAGAGTATTGAGCTTTGAGTACCTGGTTGAGCTGAGAATTATCACCCCCAAAAAAGAACTGGGAACCAAGGGGCTGGCGTACCGAAAGGGAAACTATGAGGAAATGAATAAATTCCTATGGAATATACATTGGGACACAGAACTCGGAACCAAGTCCGTACTAGACATGATGGACTATGTCACCCAAAAATGTCAGGAGGCTGTAAGCAGGTTTGTCCCAGCCCGAGAGGAAAAAACAGAGAAGCAAAGGAGGAATCCGTGGTTTAATAAGGAATGTATGAAAGCAAAGGAGCTGAACAAAAGGGCATGGAGGAACTTCCGTAATAACAAAACACAAGAAAGTAGAGTGATATACCAGAGAACCAGGAACGAGTACGTCAGTGTGAGAAGAGCAGCTGAGAAATGGTATGAAAATGATATAGCTAATAAAGCCAAGATTGAACCAAAGCTACTACACAGTCATATCAGGAGGAAGACAACAGTGAAGGAACAGGTGATGAAACTTAGGGTGGGCGAGGACAGGTACACAGAGAATGACAAAGAGGTGTGTGAAGAATTCAATAAAAGGTTCCAGGAAGTCTTTACAATAGAACAGGGAGATGTCGCGGCGCTAGAAGAGGTGGCAGCAAACTAGGTGACCTTGGATAGGTTCGAAATTACAAGAGATGAGGTCAAGAAGCACCTATTGGAGCTGGATGTGAGAAAAGCTGTTGGGCCTGATGGAATCTCGCCATGGGTATTGAAAGAGTGTGCAGGAGCACTTTGCCTACCACTCTCCATAGTGTATAGTAGGTCACTGGAAACGGGGACCTACCAGAAATATGGAAGACTGCTAATGTAGTACCAATATACAAAAAGGGTGACAGACAAAAGGCACTGAACTACAGGCCAGTGACCTTAACTTGTATACCATGCAAGGTGATGGAGAAGATTGTGAGAAAAAACCTAGTAACACATCTGGAGAGAAGAGACTTAGTGACAACCAATCAACATGGGTTCAGGGAGGGTAAATCTTGCCTTACAGGATTGATAGAATTCTACGATTAGGTGACAAAGATTAAACAAGAAAGAGAAGGGTGGGCGGACTGCATTTTTTGGGACTGTCGGAAAGCCTTTGATACAGTACCCCATAAAAGGTTGATGCATAAGCTGGAGAAACAGGCAGGAGTAACTGGTAGTGTGCTCCAGTGGATAAGGGAGTACCTAAACAATAGGAAGCAGAGAGTTACAGTGAGGGGTGAGACCTCAGACTGGCGTGAAGTCACCAGTGGAGTCCCACAGGGATCTGTACTTGGACCTATCCTGTTTCTGATATACATAAGTGATCTCCCAGAGGGTATAGACTCATTCCTCTCAATGTTTTCTGACGACGCTAAAATTATGAGAAGGATTAAGACAGAGGAGGACAGCTTGAGGCTTCAAGAAGATCTGGACAAGCTGCAGGAATGGTCGAACAAATGGCTGTTAGAGTTTAATCCAAGCAAATGTAATGTAATGAAGATAGGGGTAGGAAGCAGGAGACCAGATACAAGGCATCACTTGGGAGATGAAATACTTCAAGAGTCCGAGAGAGAGAAAGACCTGGGGGTTGATATCACGCCAGAACTGTCCTCTAACACGAATTTTCTCAATCTTTCGTACATTTCTTTTCACTGTTGGAGGTAAATCAAGTCTTAGTCGACATGAACTTGAAACCGGCCATATACTGCAGGTATGTTGACGACATTTTTACACAGGTACCTGATGTCAGACATCTGCAGGAGCTGAAGGAGGCATTTGAGCAGAGTTCCGTGCTGCGTTTCACTTACGAGATGGAAAAGGATGGGAAGCTGCCCTTTCTAGATGTAACAGTCATGGAAAAGAGCGGAGGTTTCCACACTGCAGTCTACACTAAGGAAACGAACATAGGAATGTGCCTAAATGCCAACAGCGACTGCCCAGACAGGTACAAGAGGAGTGTTGTTAACGCATATGTCGACCGTGCTCTCAGCCACAGCTCAGAATGGAAGCAAGTCGACGAAGAACTCTGTAGGGTAAGGCAGGTCCTATTCAACAACGGCTTCTCCAATGGTTTCGTCGAAGACATCATAAGAAGGAAAGTGAAAAGCCATGCAACCTCTGAAGAGACAACTAACACAACACCTATACCCCCTATTAGACTATTTTACAGGAACTTCTTTTCCACAGCTCATAAAACGGAGGAAAGGGTCCTGAAAGATATTGTTAATAGAAACGTTATCCCTACAGACAAAAATCAGAGGATACAACTGACGATTTACTATAAAATCAGAAAAACGGCCAGCCTACTCATGAGAAACTCTCCAGACACAAAACAGAACGCTTTAAAAGAGACTAACGTCGTCTATGCCTTCAAATGCCCTCTTGGGGACTGTAAGCTCCAAAAAACCCAGTATATAGGCAAGACAACAACATCTCTTTCAAGGCGTTTAACGATGCATAAGCAACAGGGCTCCATTAAGGAACATATAATCTCTTCCCACAACCAAACCATCGCCAGAGAAATCCTAGTAAACAACACAGAAATCATCGATAGATACAGCGATAGCAGGCGGCTTGACGTTTGCGAGGCACTACACATCAAGAAGTCAACACCAGCAATCAACAGCCAATTATTGCACAACTATATTCTACCCACCTCAAGACTCCGCTCCAATATAGAAGCATCAAGAAATATGGACCAATAGGCTTTCTACAAACACTTCTATTCAATACCCATTGTTTCGTGTTCTGTCTTGTGTTGATGAAATTAATACCCTATTAATGCCACCCCTTGTTCTGTCTTGTGTTGATGAAATTAATACCCTATTAATGCCACTTCCTGTTCTGTCTTGTGTTGATTAATGCCACATCACCCCTTCCACCTCACTCAAATGTAGATATAAAATCGGAGATGCGTAAGTTCTATTCAGTTGTGTATTTGTAAACTAAAGTCTTTGAAAATGTAATAAGTTTTACGAAACGCGCTCGTGTCTCGTCAGACTAGAAATAAAAATTAATTTTGGAGAATTGACTTTTGATTTACCTCCAACAGTGAAAAGAAATGTACGAAAGATTGAGAAAATTCGTGTTAGAATTATTAATCTTACTTTTTCGGTCATATTTAATAATATATGTCTACGGGAAAGACTGCTACCAAAATATACTAATATATATATATATATATATATATATATATATATATATATATATATATATATATATATATATATATATATATATATATATATATATATATATATATATATATATATATATATCGTACCTAGTAGCCAGAACGCACTTCTCAGCCTACTATGCAAGGCCCGATTTGCCTAATAAGCCAAGTTTTCCTGAATTAATATATTTTCTCTAATTTTTTTCTTATGAAATGATAAAGCTACCCATTTCATTATGTATGATGTTATGATCTCAGCCTGCAGGAGAAATGAGTCTCCCTCCTCGTAGGGGGGGGGCCTCGTAGCCTGGTGGATAGCGCGCAGGGCTCGTAATTCTGTGGCGCTGGTTCGATTCCCGCACGAGGCAGAAACAAATGGGCAAAGTTTCTTTCACCCTGAATGCCCCTGTTACCTAGCAGTAAATAGGTACCTGGGTGTTAGTCAGCTGTCACGGGCTGCTTCCTGGGGGTGGAGGCCTGGTCGAGGACCGGGCCGCGGGGACACTAAAGCCCCGAAATCATCTCAAGATAACCTCAAGATAACCTCCTTGAGAGTTATTCATCAAGCCTGACCTGATTAGAAGGTCTAGCAAATATTGAGGTGATAACACATATGTAAAATAGTTGCTTGGATATAAATAACAATTTAAGATTATGGGCAATGAAGAAGAAAACAGATAAATGACTGGCTAGGAGATGTGGACATTTTGCTGGAGGCGTGAGGCTCGTTTCTGGAGGGCTCTGACCTCACTTGAGGCCAGACATCGCAGGGGGAAAGCCACGCTCCGTTGAGCTTCCGTCAGAAAGGAACCCCTAGTGATATAACTCGAAGAGAAGAGAAGTGTGCAGACGTACCAGCTGTGGAATTGAGCTGGGGACGTGTGGTCTCAAGTCGTGGGCGACGAGGAGTGTTTATTAAACCGCCCAGAGGCATTATTGTGGGCCGAGGAATCGCCCTGACCAAGCTTCGTCAGAAGGAGGAGCGCCCTTGACCAGACAATCTGTGGTAAGCACGGTATACACCAGTTCATAGTAATTGCTTGTAGTTGGTCAAGTGCCTAGCGACAGTAGCAATGTTTATTGATAAGTTAGACATGTTTTAATAAGGCAGAAGGCCAGAAATAAGAGAGTAGAGAGGGAGGAACACGGAGCAACGTCCATCCCCTCTGAGCGCTGGCAGGCAACTGAGGGAGCCCGGCTCCTGACGGTGGAAGACCCTCCCAGCGAGTGAGGACCGCCGCCGGGCGAGGTGGAGTATGGACCCGCCCAAAACGGGGGAGTCCACTCTCACTGTATGTAGAGGACAGATAGAGGTTTGAGGCAAACATATTGTGTGATTATTTTTGTTTATGTGTTAAAGGGGAAACAATTTTATTGGAGTGTCGATGGGTTGCAGGTTTGTCTTTGGGGAAGAAGTTGCTGAGAACTTCGAAGCCAGCACAGATGAAGTAGTTGATGAGACTCCAAGGTAGAGGAGAGGGCCTCGAGCTGTGAGGAGAAGCAGTGAAGAGGAGTGTCACGTGCTTCTGTAGAGGTGGTGAAGCACCATAGTTGCTCGAGGAAACTTCATGGTGTAGCATCCAAGAGAGCTGTGGAGGAACCAGTAGGGTGAAGCACCGTAGTTGCTCAACGAAACTTCATGGTAGCTGCCTGGAGGAGCTGCAGAGGATCCTGGTAGTGAAGCCCGGAAGAACCTGAAGATATCAGGGTAGTGAACTTCCAGAGGTGGAAGGGAAGTTCTGGTGGATTACTTGTAGGGAGTTGATAGTGTTTGGTTGTCATTAACGTGCAAGACGCAGTGAGAGGTGAGTGAGTGTTTGCATCCTTATGTCAAGGAGTGTTTTATACTGAAGTTTAGAGTTGCAGTCGTAGGCTGGATTACCTACAGATGTATGTGTCCTAGGACTGATAGAGTGTTCGATTCATCATTGTTGTGTATCAAGGAACATTTATACTGATATATGTTATTGGATTCACATGCTGATTTTCTTTGTACACATTTATAGATACATATATATATTCTCTTGCTGATGGTGCAACAGTGTATGTAGACTTGATCAACTTGAGGAGGTTGATAGTATCAGGTGGTGAACAAGGAGATAGGATACCACTTGATAAGCTGATGATAGAGTTCTGATGATGTTGGAGTGCAACCTGATTATAATAGTGTAGAGTATAGGATTCATTATTATTATATGTATTGTGTATGTGCTCTGTCCAGTAAATGTATTCAAATTTGCTGGTATTTGCCCTTGTCCTAGTGAGGTTTCCCATGAAATAGTACAGAAGGAGAGAGAGAGAGAGAGAACCAAGAACCACTGCTGTGGACAGGGTAGAAGGTAATACTAATAAGTCAAAAGGGGATTGAGGAGATCATATCACCTAAGGAGAGAGTGGGGAGTCACAGCGGCTCGAGTGGGTGTGTGCACGTGACAACGAGGCTAAGTGTTGGAGCAGCATCCCCTAAATGTGTGACGTTGAGCCCCTCTCCAAGAGCCAGAAACGACAAGGGTGATCTCCTAGTGAGGTATAAGCACTCTACTGAGTTGTGGGTTGGGTTGTCCGTAAAGGAGGAACACGACGACAACACCACCACCAACCAACACCACAAATCATAATAATGAGGTCAATTTTTTTTTATTGGAGTTAAAATTAACGTAGATATATGACCGAACCTAACTAACCCTACCTAACCTAGCCTAACCTATCTTTATAGGTTAGGTTAGGATAGGTAGCCGAAAAAGTTAGATTAGGTTAGGTTAGGTAGGTTAGGTAGTCGAAAAACAATTAATTCATAAAAACTTGGCTTATTAGGCAAATCGGGCCTTGCATAGTAGGCTGAGAAGTGCGTTCTGGCTACTAGGTACGACATATATATATATATATATATATATATATATATATATATATATATATATATATATATATATATATATATATATATATATATATATATATATATATATATATGTCGTACCTACTGTCGGCTACTAGGTACGACATATATATATATATATATATATATATATATATATATATATATATATATATATATATATATATATATATATATATATATATATATATATATATATATATATATATATATATATGTCGTACCTAGTAGCCAGAAGGCACTTCTCAGCCTATTATGCAAGGCCCAATTTCCCTAATAAGCCAAGTTTTCATGAATTAATTGTTTTTCGAGTACCTAACCTACCTATCCTAACCTAACCTAACTTTTTCGGCTACCTAACCTAACCTAACCTATAAAGATAGGTTAGGATAGGTTAGGTAGGGTTGGTTAGGTTCGGTCATATATCTACGTTAATTTTAACTCCAATAAAAAAAAATTTACCTCATACATAATGAAATGCGTAGCTTTATCATTTCATAAGAAAAAAATTAGAGAAAATATATAAATTCAGGAAAACTTGGCTTATTAGGCAAATCGGGCCTTGCATAGTAGGCTGAGAAGTGCGTTCTGGCTACTAGGTACGACATATATATATATATATGTGTATATATATATATATATATATATATATATATATATATATATATATATATATATATATATATATATATATATATATATATATATATATATATATATATATATATATATATATACACAGTTTGATCGAAACTGTGAACGCCAAGAAATCCGGACTCCACCTGCTAAAGATTATTGGGGAATATAATCCAGGATATGCATATGGAAATGTCAAGACACATAAGCCTGGACACCCACTTTGGCCAATCATCAGCCAGATACCCACACCTACACACAGACTGGCGAAGCAACTCAATGGCTTGCTGACTCCTTATGTCCCTTGCACCTTCAGCCTGAAGTCTCCAAAGGAATTTGTTGACTGACTGCGAGGAACACGGGGCACAGGGATAAGAGCCTCATTCGACGTAGAATCACTGTTTACCAACGTACCTGTGGATGAAACAATCGGGATGATAGCGGACAGAGTGTATCTTGATCCGGCCTGTACTCCTCTTGACATACCAGAAAACATTCTAAGGAAACTGCTCCAAGCTTGTACTAAAGAGGCACCCTTCTTGAGCCCGGATGGGCACATGTATAAGCAAGTAGATGGGGTCGCCATGGGTTCTCCCCTAGGTGTCCTGTTTGCTAACTTCTACATGGGGACCATCGAACAAAAGGTCTTAGTAGACATGAATTTGAAACCGGCCATATACTGCAGGTATGTTGACGACATTTCTACACAGGTACCTGATGTCAGACATCTGCAGGAGCTGAAGGAGGCATTTGAGCGGAATTCTGTGTTTTGTTTCACTTACGAGATGGAGAAGGATGGGAAGCTGCCCATTCTTGATGTAACAGTCATAGAAAGGAGCGAAGGTTTCCACACTGCAGTCTACACTAAGGAAACAAACATAGGAACGTGCCCAACAGTGACTGCGCAGACAGGTACAAGAGGAGTGTCGTTAACGCTTATGTCGACCGTGCTCTCAGCCACAGCTCAGGATGGAAGCAAGTCGATAAAGAACTCTGTAGGGTCTAGGCTGGTCCTAGTCAACAACAGCTTCTCCAATGGTTTCGTTGAAGACATCATAAGAAGGAAGGTGAAACGCCATGCAACCTCTGATGAGACAACTAACACAACACCTGTACCCCCTATTAGACTATTTTACAGGAACTTCTTTTCCACAGCTCATAAAACGGAGGAAAGGGTCCTGAAAGATATTGTTAATAGAAACGTTATCCCTACAGACAAAAATCAGAAGATACAATTGATGATCTACTATAAAACAAAGAAAACGGCCAACCTACTCATGAGAAACTCTCTAGACACAAAGCAGAACGCTTTAAAAGAGACCAATGTTGTCTATGCCTTCAAATGCCCACTTGAGGACTGTAAGCCTCAAAGAATTCAGTATATACGCAAGACAACATCTCTTTCCAGGCGATTAACGATGCATAAGCAACAGGGCTCCATTAAGGAACATATAATCTCTTCCCACAACCAGACCATCACCAGAGAAGTTTTAACAAAAAACACGGAAATCATCGATAGATACAGCGATAGCAGGTAGCTTGATATCTGCGAAGCACTACACATTAAGAAGTCGATGTTACGAACCTTACCTCCTGTGGAGGTTGGTTTCGGTTGTAAAATGTTGGTGGACACAGGGAGAGTGTATATTAATATAAATCCCCAGCTGAGATCAGAGAGGCCGCGAGTCATCATTATTATTCCGCCCAGTAAAGTAGTTCCTTCTCAGCTGGAGATCATCAGAAATATTGTGAACTTGAATAGCTTTACTATGTAAGGGAAAAATGGACTCTATAAAAAAGTATGCATGGGGGAATATAGTAAATAAAATCATTAATGTGTTTGATAGCATATGTAAAGAGTAGAGTATTAAGGGGCGATGAGGCAAGAGAGGTGGACGCCATCTTGACTGAAGGGGGAGGTGAATCGCTGCCGACCGTTCCTGCTATTTGAGGGGTTTTCTCCGGCCGTTCAGTCAGATAAGCCTATCCTTGTCTATATCCAGGGTTGCAAGATTGGGTAGAGTAATATTGCAGAAGTTGGAGAGGTTTTATAAGATTCCAGGTTTCCTAGAGGCAAAAATATATGTGTCGTTGGATGATAGCAGTTTGTGGCTGGGTGCATGACACCAGGAATGGAACAGTGAGCCGTGGGGTGGTCAGAGCCTTTTGAGTTTATAATACATAGTGATCTTATGTTGTAAGGAAAACGCCTTGTTAAATGTAATCCTGTGACTTGTAGGTATAAACTTGTGACTTGTGCACTAGGCTGTTTCTCTTACTCCTCATACTCCCTAGACAACCTTGTAAGGTCAACCACCACCAAATTCTCACTAGCTCTCTATGACAACAAAAATGTATCACGGCTGATAACATCAGTAACACACGCCCCGTGATAGAATTGGGTAGCCTGTCCGAGAGCACCTTACATATTGAGCAGCCTGATCGAAAGCCTAATAAAAGTTGTTAGCCTTTAGATGTAACCTGATATAAAAATTGTGTAGCTTATTTTTTTTAACTTTAACTTGTGTAGAAATTTAGAATATTTTTAATATTGGTATAATATGAATATGAACTTCATTACTTATTTATGTACATTTTATTAATCTTTATGAAAAGTGTTTTAAGAAATTTTGTGCGTGTTCTCGAGTGCAAGAAATTTACCAGTTGACAGGGCAGTCAAGTAAACTAAGCACTGTCCTTATCAATTTTCAAAAATTCTCAGCCTAAAAAGAGAAAGGTGGTGCAGAATTATCAAATTGTGTTGGAGTCTGCTGTATCTTAGCACACTAAAAATGAATTTCGTAGCACAACAAATTGTCGACAATCCTAGTGTTGAGGTTTTGAAAGCGGCAAAAAAGTCTATCCTAGTGGCTGTTGGCAAGCACTATGGACTATTATTGCACATAGGAATGGTGAAGACGGAACTGCTAAGAGAAATACTGATACACTGGGTAGATGAGCAAATTCACCCACAGGAAATATTAGAGCAGTCCCCGTCCACCAGTGGCGCAAATGTTGTAACTACAGGAAAGGTAGAGACTCAGATGCAGTGGCAGGCAGAATTGGAACTAAAGAAGTTGCAGTTAGAGGCAGAGCAAGCTCAGAAGAGGATAGAGGCAGTGCAAGCTCAAGAACTAGCTGTGAAGAGGTTAGAAGTGGAGCTAGCTAAGAAAAAAAGTAGAGTTACAGATTAGGCTAGCAGATTTGGGAATTAGATCAGAAAATACTGGTGTTGACGATTTAGGAACACCTGGGCAGTTAAATATTAACAAAAATGTCAAGTTTCCTCTATTCTGTGAGTCTGACCCAGACCAATTCTTCATACATTTTGAAAAGTTGGCACGGAGTATGGAATGGCCTGAAACACAATGGGTATCTCTTCTTCAAGGTCAGTTGGTGGGAAAGGCACAGAAGATATTTGCAGCTATGCCTTTGAGTAACAGTTTTGACTATGATAAGGTGAAAGCAGCCATTCTTACTGCTTATCAACTTGTTCCTGAGGCTTATAGGCAAAAGTTTAGACAACTGAGACGAGACCCAAGTCAAACCTTGGTAGAATTTGCACAAGAGAAAAATCATATGTTTAATAAATGGTTAGATGCAGAAAAAATTAGGGATCTGGACTCTCTTAAAAATTTACTCCTAGTAGAAGAATTTTTATCTTGCATACCTTCTAATGTGGCGTTGTATTTGGCAGAGAAATTACCCAGAGATATCTATGAGTTGGCTAAATTAGCAGATGAATATGAGTTGATGCATAAAGTAACTTTTAAAATAAAATTCAATCAAATAGACAAGGATCTGGTCGAGCAGTAAACTCCTCAGTCAGATTTGGGTCCCACATGTACCCAACAGCAGGTCAAGGAAACACTTTTTCAAAGGTGCCAGGTGGTAAAGAGAGTAATGTGAAACCCAAAGAGGATCACACTAGTAATAAGCCTCACCCAGAGTTGAAACAGTGTTCCTACTGCCATAGGAAGGGTCATGTTGTTAAGAGTTGTTGGTTTCTTCACCCAGAAAAGAGGCCTATGGCACTCACAATGTGTGATGGGAGGAAAACCAAATGTGTAACAAAAATAATGGAGAAAAAAGCACTTGCTATAAATAATTTTGGAGAGTTTATATCAAATGCGAAATTACAGTGTGCAAATGGTTTGTGGCATGATGTTAAAATTTTGAGGGATACAGGAGCATCCCAATCTTTATTATTAGAGAGTGTCTTAGAATATATACAGTCTGCAGAGACTGGGGAGGTAATGATTATACAGGGAATCACAGGAGATTTCCAGACTGTACACTTGAGAGAAGTAAACCTAGACTGTGATTTTATTAAAGGCAAAAGTTTAGTAGGTGTTAGTCCTAAATTACCAGTTGCTGACATTGATCTAATTGTGGGGAATGATCTTGCTGGTAATAGAGTAAAAAAAAAAAAATGCCCACCCAATAATGCTAACTAAGCCAGAGTTGATTAGGGCATGGACAGATCCTGAGGACAAGGTAATGTACCCAGCATGTGCCGTGACCCAGTCAAAATCAGTCTCAAATATCACAAACTCCCAATAAGGTAAGTCAGGAGACAAAATTAGAGGTTAACAAATCAAATAGTGAAGTGGATCTTTGCGACACTTTTATGGTCAAGTTGGAAGAAGCAGATGGGAACAGGATGGGGAGCACCTCCACCAAACCACCTAGGAAAAGAGGTAGGGGAGAGTGTAGTCCAGTTACCACTTCTAGCTCTTCAGATTTGAGATCAAAATCAAATTTTATTCATCAGCAAAGAACTGATCCTACGTTGACTGACTTGCATAATAAGGCAGTAACTGAACTAGAAGCAGAATCGGAGGATGACTTATTACTACACTAAAGAGGTGTTGATGCGGAAGTAGGGACATAGGAGCTCACCTGTGTCACACACTTGGGAGGTAGTTAATCAAGTAGTCCTACCGAGGGGCTATAGAGAAAAAGTGCTAAGTGTAGCCCATGATTCACCAATAGGCGGTCATCAGGGTATTGCAAAAACATATAATAAAATAAGCAAGTATTTTACCTGGCCTGGATTAAAGAAAGATGTCATCCAGTATTGTAAGGAATGTCCAGTATGTGTAAAAACTGGCAAACCAAACCAGGTAATACCAAAAGCTCCTTTACAGCCAATTGTGGTAGCCGAGGAACCTTTTACCCATATTATTGTTGATGTAGTAGGCCCATTGCCTAGAACCAAGAGTGGTAATATGTATATCATCACCATGATGTGTCAGAGTACACGCTTTCCTGAGGCATTCCCTGTGAGAAATGCTACAACGAAAGTGGTAGTAAGGCACATAATGAAATTTTGTACTATTTTTGGTTTACCAAAAGTAATAAAGACAGATAATGGGGCAAATTTCACTTCCAAAGGTTTTCAGCAGTTTTGTGAGGAGTTTGGCATCCTCCATAAGACATCCACTACTTACCATCTGGAGAGCCAAGGTGCTTTGGAAAGGATGCACCAAACCCTTAAGCAAATGCTGAGAACCAGTTGCATGGAAACTGGCAGAGACTGGGATGATGGTCTTCCACTGATGCTCATGGCACTGAGGGATACTTATCAGGAGTCCCTGGGGGTGTTCACCCAACTCATTAGTTTTTGGCCATGAGCTGAGAAGTCCACTAACCATCTTAAGAGATAAGTTGGTTGGAAATCCAAAGAGTGTTGTGCAGGTAAACTATATTCATGACTTACAAGATAAGTTAAATAAAAACAGGGCTAAAGCCTTAATTCATCTTAAAGAAGCTCAAGGAAAAATGAAGGCACAGTACGATAAAAAGACAAAACAACGACATTTTGAGGCAGGTGATAAAGTGGTGGTACTAATGGCACTGCAGGGACTAACATTGTTGCATAGGTTCCAAGGTCCTTATACAGTGATAAAGAAACTCAGTCCCACCAATTATGTAATCCAAACACCTGATCTCATGAGAAAGGAAATAGTAGTGCATGTGAATAGGATGAAACTAACACAGAAGGGAACTACCAATACCAACCAGGTGCTTAGTGTAGCCCATGTAGATGAGAATAATGGGGAATGTGATTTTAATAGTGTACCTAATGCTCATGTACCTTATTTTAGCAATGGGGAGTGGTTGACTAATGTCCAGAAAATGGTGGAACATTTGTCATCAGAGCAGAAGCAGGACTTGGAGCAGTTGCTGACTTCTCATGCAGACATCTTCGGCGATATTCCCACCCAGACTACAGTTATTCACCACGACATCGAGGTGACAGACAACCAACCAGTCAAATCACACCCATATAGAGTCAACCCTACCAAGTTGAATCTCATCCGGAAAGAAGTCGACATCATGCTTCAACATGGATTGGTGAGACCTTGCAGCAGCAGTTGGAGTAGTCCTTGCATTTTGGTTCCAAAGAAGGATGGAACTCACAGGATGGTCATTGACTACCGTAAGCTAAATGTAATGACCGTTGATGATAACTTTCCAATGCCTAGATTAGATGATTGTATTGACAGTGAAGTAAAAAGCCAAAATTGTAACCAAACTAGATTTGTTAAAAGGGTACTGGCAAATTCCTTTAACACCAAGAGCTCGGGATATGAGTGCATTTATAACTGCAGATGGGTTGTATGAATTCACTGTAATGCCTTTTGGGCTGAAAAATGCCCCAGCAACTTTCCAGCGTCTTAAGAACTTAGTGTTAAAAGACATTCCACAATGTAGAGCTTACTTGGATGATATTGTAATTTTTCACAATAATTGGGAGGACCATATGAAAGTTTTGGCTAAACTATTAAAATGCTTAAAGGAGGCTAATTTAACTGTAAACTTACATAAATGCACTTTTGCTAGAGCTAGTATTTCTTACTTAGAATATGAAGTAGGAAATGGGAAGATGTTACCACTCAAAAATAAAGTAAATGATATATTAGAGTATCCAGTGTTGACTAGCAAGAAGGAGGTACAAAGATATCTAGGAATGTGTGCTTATTATAGGAAGTTCTGTAAAAATTTTGCAGTAATTGCAGCTCCTTTGACAAACTTGCTATGTAAAAATGTAAAGTTTAGATGGTCTCAGGAATGTCAGGATGCATTTACTAAACTAAAAGGAATGTTGTCATCTGGTCCAGTGTTAGCTACTCCTGACTACTCTAAGCCATTCAAACTATATATAGATGCTTCGGACTGGGGTGTTGGTTCTGTGCTAATGCAAGAAGATGATGAGGGTATTAATCATCCAATATTTTACTATTCTAAAAAATTTACTAAATGTCAACAGAATTACTCCACAGTGGAGCTGGAGGCTTTATCATTATTACTAGCTGTTAAAAAATTTATTTATTTATCAGCCAATACTGTTGAAGTGTTTACTGACCACAACCCCTTAACATTTATTGCTAGCATGAAGAATTCCAATCAGAGAATATTAAGTGGTCTTTATTGCTGCAAGAGTACAATCTGGTCATCAAACATATTCCAGGAAAATTAAATGTAGTAGCAGATGCACTTTCTAGATTGCCAAAACCTGGGGAGACTTAGAGTTGTACTATTGCTCAGAGATGTATATATTCTTGTGTATCTAGTGTTTATTATATATCATTTACTGTTTCTTTACAATTACTATGAAATCTGTTTGAGGTGTTAATTTTATGTGAAAAAAAAGTGAAATTCCTTTAAGAATTTCCCTTTTTTTTCCTCCATGGCTTAGGAGGGGTGTTACGAACCTTACCTCCTGTGGAAGTTGGTTTCGGCTGTAAAATGTTGGTGGACACAAGGAGAGTGTATATTAATATAAATCCCCAGCTGAGATCAGAGAGGCCGCGAGTCATCATTATTACTCCGCCCAGTAAAGTAGTGCCTTCTCAGCTGGAGATCATCAGAAATAATGTGAACTTGAATAGCTTAACTATGTAAGGGAAAAATGGACTCTACAAAAAAGTATGCATGGGGGAATATAGTAAATAAAATCATTAATGTGTTTGATAGCATATGTAAAGAGTAGAGTATTAAGGGGCGATGAGGCAAGAGAGGTGGACGCCATCTTGACTGAAGGGGGAGGTGTATCGCTGCCGACCGTTCCTGCTATTTGAGGGGTTTTCTCCGGCCGTTCAGTCAGATAAGCCTATCCTTGTCTATATCCAGGGTTGCAAGATTGGGTAGAGTAATATTGCAGAAGTTGGAGAGGTTTTATAAGAGTCCAGGTTTCCTAGAGGCAAAAATATATGTGTCGTTGGATGATAGCAGTTTGTGGCTGGGTGCACGACACCAGGAATGGAACAGTGAGCCGTGGGGTGGTCAGAGCCACTTGAGTTTATAATACATAGTGATCTTATGTTGTAAGGAAAACGCCTTGTTAAATGTAATTCTGTGATTTGTACGTATAAACTTGTGACTTGTGTGCTAGGCTGTTTCCCTTACTCCTCATACTCCCTAGACAACCTTGTAAGGTCAACCACCACCAAATTCTCACTAGCTCTCTATGACAACAAAAATGTATCACGGCTGATAACATCAGTAACACACGCCCCGTGATAGTCGACACCAGCAATCAACAGTCAATTAATACACAACTATATTCTACCCACTTCAAGACTCCGCACCAATATAGAAGCATCAAGAAATATGGGCCAATAGGCCCTTTGCAGTTACTTCCATTCTTCCCTTTCACTTACAAAATATTATACCCATTGTTTTGTGTTCTGTCTTGTGTTGAAAGTTTGTTTTCACCTCATCCAAAACTGTTGTAACATATCACCTCACCCAAATGCAAGTATAAAATCTAAGCTGTTTAAACTCTGTTTAGTTATAGTTGTGTGTGTGTAAACAAAATTCTTTGAAAATGTAATAAGTTATTACGAAACGCGTTCAAGTGTCGCGTCAGACTAGAAATAAAAATGAATTTTGGAGAATTGATTTTTCAGTTACCATCAATAGTGAAAAGAAATATAAGAAATATCGAGAAAATTCGTGTTAGAATTATTAATCTTACTTTTTCGGTCATATTTAATAATATATGTCTACAGGAAAGACTGCTACCAAAATATAATAATATATATATATATATAAATATATATAAATACGTATATATACGCAAGTAGATGGGGTCGCCATGGGTTCTCCCCTAGGTGTCCTGTTTGTGAACTTCTACATGGGTACCATCGAACAGAAGGTCTTAGTTGGCTTGAACTTGAAGCCTGCCATATACTGCAGATATGTTGGCGACATTTTTACACAGGTACCTGATGTAAGACGTCTGCGGGAGCTGTAGGAGGCATTCGAGCAGAATTCTGTGTTGAGTTTAACTTACGAGATGGAGAAGAATGGGAAGCTGCCCTTTCCAGATGTAAGAGTCACGGAAAAGAGCGGAGGTTTCCACCCTGCAGTCTACACTAAGGAAACAAACATAGGAACGTGCCTCAATGCCAACTGTGACTGCCCAGACAGGTACAAGAGGAGTGTTGTTAACGCATATGTCGACCGTGCTCTCAGCCACAGCTCAAGATGGAAGCAAGCCGATGAAGAACTCTGTTGTGTAAGGCAGGTCCTAGTTAACAACGGCTTCTCCAATGGCTTCGTTGAAGACATCATAAAAAGGAAGGTGAAATGCCATGCAACCTCTGAAGAGTCAACTAACACAACACTTGTACCCCCTATTAAACAATTTTAAAGGAACTTCTTTTCCACAGCTCATAAAACGGAGGAAAGGGTCCTGAAAGATATTGTTAATAGGAACGTTATCCCAACAGACAAAAATCAGAACATACAATTGGCCATTTATTATAAAACGAAGAAAACGGCCAAACTAGTCATGATAAACTCTCCAGACACAGAGCAGAATGCCTTACAAGAGACCACCGTCGTCTATGCCTTCAAATGTCCACTTGGGGACAGTAAGCCCCAAAGAACTCAGTATATAGGCAAGGCAACAACATCTCTTTCCAGGCGATTAACAATGCATAAGCAACAGGTCTATATTAAGGAACATATAATCTCATCCCACAACCAGACCATCACCAGAGAAGTCTTACCAAACAAGACCGAAATCATCAATAGATACAGTGATAGCAGGCGGCTTGACATCTGCGAGGCACTACACATCAAAAAGTCAACACCAGCAATCAAAAGCCAAATAATGCACAACTATATTCTACCCACTTCAAGACTCCTTACCAATATAGAAGCATTAGGAGGAAATATAGGTCAATAGGCCCTTTGCAGTTACTTCCTTTCTCCCCTTTCACTTATCCAATTTATACCCATTGAACCGTGTTCTATCTTGTGTCAGTCAAAAGTTTGTTCATCTCATCCAAAACTGTTTCAACATATCAACTCACCCAAATGCGAGTTTATAAGACAAGCTGTTTAGCATTAGAATTAGTAAAACTCTGTTAAGTGTTTTCAGGTTACAGTTGTGTGTGTGTAAACTAAAGTCTGAAAATGTAATACGTTATTACCAAACGCGTTCAAGCATCGCGTCAGACTTCAAATAAAAATGAATTTTGGAGAATTGATTTTTCAATTACCATCGACAGTAAAAACAAACATAAGAAATATTGAGAAAATTCGTGATAGAAATATTAATCTTACTAATGTATATAAATATGCGAAAATGCCTGAATGGCCCCCAGGACTATATGCAACTGAAAACTCACACCCCAGAAATGACTCGAACCCATACTGCCAGGAGCACTCTGCTAGCGTACAGGATCCCTTAACCGCTCGACCAACACGACCGGACAAAAGAGGATGGCAGCCGAGGCTTTTTCCATCCCCCGCCGGCACTCAGTTTGTAATCTTGGGCATGGTATTTTATCAAATCACCTTATTCTTTGGGGCATACATGACGAACACAAATGCAAACAAGCCTTTTAAGGTTCTCGGGTGTGAGTTTTCAGTTGCATAAAGTCCGGGGGACTATTCAGGCTTGTTCGCATATGTGTTCCTCACGTGTGCCCCAAAGAATGAGGTGATTTGGTAAAATACCATGCCCAAGATTACCAACCAAGTGCCGGTGGGGGGATGGAAATAGCCTCGGCTGCCATCCTCTTTTGTCCGGTCGTGTTGGTCGAGCGGTTAAGGGATCCTGTATGCCAGTAGAGTGCTGCTGGCAGTATGGGTTCGAATCACTTCTGGGGTGTGTGATTTCAGTTGTATATATATATATATATATATATATATATATATATATATATATATATATATATATATATATATATATATATATATATATATATATATAATATATATAGGGAAGGGAGTACCACCTCTGGCTGGAAGAAGGGGGACCCATAGCCTAGGAGGAAACCACACATAACGCATTGGAGGGAATGTAGGTCCCCTGCAATACAGTTTCTGTGTGCTTTTCTCCTACCACCCCCTTCCTTTTTTTTATTGTGTATTTAAAGGTTACAAAACTTACAAGACAAATGCCTAAAGGTTATGGATCTCTTGAAGCTCCTCCGCTTCCGGACAGGAACCCATTACGCAGCAGGCATTTCCCCTCTGGATCGCCACACTGAGGCGCTGAAACGAAAAACTGGAAGCCCTTGGGTCTCTGGTGACGTCAATGAGCTTGG
Organism: Procambarus clarkii; assembly: GCF_040958095.1. Taxonomy (NCBI): domain Eukaryota; kingdom Metazoa; phylum Arthropoda; class Malacostraca; order Decapoda; family Cambaridae; genus Procambarus; species Procambarus clarkii. The sequence continues at coordinate 44,208,580 of NC_091174.1, read as the reverse complement.
AACCCAATTCCTTGAGAAATCTCTCAAGGCACTCTTGCCCCAGGGGCCATGCGTCTCAGACGCTATATATAGTAGGCATCCTTCAGTCTCGGGAGACTATGGAGTTGCGCCCTAGTTGTCAATCCTGGTGCAGCGTCTGGTGTGACTGATGAGGCCAATCCGAGAGTGGCAGTCCATCCCACACCGAGCACAAACGAAGTCCGATTCTGGTCTGTCTTCCTGGTTACCGGCTTTCCTTCTCTGTCTCTTTGCCTCCGATTCCTTGGCAAGTGACTCCTCGAACTTGGAGAGACCTCGTTGAACAGACTGCCTCCAGCTGAACGGTCTGCAGCCAGTGTCTCCCATATAGCAAGATCGACGTCCATGGCTTTCAGGTCCCTTTTGCATACGTCTTTGTACCGTAGCTGGGGCTTGCCTACTGGACGCTTTCCCTGCCTCAGCTCTCCATACAGGAGATCCTTGGGGATCCTGCCGTCGCCCATTCGCACAACGTGCCCGAGCCAGCGCATTCGTCTCTGTTTCAGCATTGTGTACATGCTGGTGATTCTTGCTCTCCCCAAGACGTTGTTGTTTGTCACCTTGTCCTGCCAGGTGATGTCCAAGATGTGTCTAAGGCAGCGCATGTGGTAGGCATTCAGCCGTCTTTCCTGACGGGCGCGGAGTGTCCAAGACTCACTGCCATAAAGGAGAGTGCTCAGGACACAGGATCTGTAAACTTGAATCTTAGTATACTCAGTTAGCCTATTGTTGGCCCACACTCTCTTTGTCAGTTTGGACATGGTAGTAGATGCCTTACCGATGCGTTTGTTTAGCTCCGTATCAAGAGAGAGGGAGTCAGAGATTGTGGAGCCCAGGTACACGAAGTCTTGAACAACTTCCAGTTTGGAATCAGAGATGCCGATGTCAGGTGGGGAGTCCACTCCTTGTCCCATGACTTGTGTTTTCTTCAGACTGATGGTGAGTCCGAAAGCCTGAGAGGCCTCGCTGAAGCGGGTTATGAGCCGTTGGAGGTCTTCAGCTGAGTGGGCAGTGACTGCTGCGTCGTCGGCAAAGAGGAAGTCGCGCAGACACCTCAGCCGAACCTTTGTCTTGGCTCTCAGCCTGGCGAGGTTAAAGAGCTTTCCATCCGACCTGGTCCGGAGGTAAATGCCTTCCGTGACAGATCCGAAGGCGTACCGCAGCATAACTGCGAAGAAAATCCCGAATAGGGTTGGAGCCAGTACCCAGCCCTGCTTTACTCCACTTCGGATGTCAAAGGCGCCTGATGTTAGGCCATCAAAGACCACGGTGCCCCTCATGTTCTCATGGAAAGATCTGATGATGCTGAGGAGCCTGGGTGAGCATCCGATCTTGGGGAGGATCTTGAACAGGCCATCCCTGCTGACGAGGTCGAAGGCCTTCGTCAGATCTATGAAGGCTACAAAGAGTGGCTGCTTCTGTTCCCTGCATTTCTCCTGCAGTTGTCTGAGGGAAAAGACCATGTCGATGGTGGACCTGCCAGCTCTGAATCCACATTGTGATTCTGGATAAACTCTCTCTGCAAGTACTTGGAGCCTCGTCAATGCGACTCGAGCAAACAGCTTTCCGACAATACTGAGGAGGGAGATTCCACGGTTGTTGTTGCAGTCGCCCCTGTCACCCTTATTCTTATACAGTGTGACGATGTTGGCATCCCTCATGTCCTGTGGCACCTCTCCTTCTTCCCAGCAGAGGCAGAGAATTTCGTGCAGCTCCATGAGCAGGCTACCTCTGCAGCACTTCAAGGTCTCAGCAGGAATGCCATCTTTGCCAGGAGCTTTACCAGAATATATTTATATATATAAATATATATATATTTATATATATAAATATATATATATATATATATATATATATATATATATATATATTTATATATATATATATATATATATATATATATATATATATATATATATATATATATATATATATAATTTTTTTAACCTATCTTCATAGGTTAGGTTAGATTAGGTAGCCGAAAACGTTAGGTTAGGTTAGGTTAGGTAGGTTAGGTAGACGAAAAACCATTAATTCATGAAAACTTGGCTTATTAGGCAAATTGGGCCTTGCATAGTAGGCTGAGAAGTGCGTTCTGGCTACTAGGTACGACATATATATATATATATATATATATATATATATATATATATATATATATATATATATATATTTATATATATATATATATATATATATATATATATATATATATATATATATATATATATATATATATATATATGTCGTACCTAATAGCCAGAACGCACTTCTCAGCCTACTATGCAAGGCCCGTTTTGCCAAATAAGCCAAGTTTTCATGAATTAATTGTTTTTCGACAACCTAACCTACCTAACCTAACCTAACCTAACTTTTTTGGCTACCTAACGTAACCTAACCTATAAAGATAGGTTAGGTTAGGTTAGGTAGGGTTGGTTAGGTTTGGTCATATATCTATGTTAATTTTAACTCCAATAAAAAAAATTAACCTCATACATAATGAAATGGGAAGCTTTATCATTTCATAAGACAAAAAATAGAGAAAATATATTAATTCAGGAAAACTTGGCTTATTAGGCAAATTTGGCCTTGCATAGTAGGCTGAGAAGTGCGTTCTAGCTACTAGGTACGACATATATATATATATATATATATATATTTGGCTGTTGATTGCTGGTGCTGACTTCTTGATGTGTAGTGCCTCGCAAACGTCAAGCCGCCTGCTATCGCTGTATCTATCGATGATTTCTGTGTTGTTTACTAGGATTTCTCTGGCGATTGTTTGGTTATGGGAAGAGATTATATGTTCCTTAATGGAGCCCTATTGCTTATGCATCGTTAAACGCCTAGAAAGAGATGTTGTTGTCTTGCCTATATACTGGGTTTTTTGGAGCTTACAGTCCCCATGTGGGCATTTGAAGGCATAGACGACATTAGTCTCTTTTAAAGCGTTCTGTTTTGTGTCTGGAGAGTGAACTTGAAACCGGCCATATACTGCAGGTATGTTGACGACATTTTTACACAGGTACCTGATGTCAGACATCTGCAGGAGCTGAAGGAGGCATTTGAGCAGAGTTCCGTGCTGCGTTTCACTTACGAGACGGAAAAGGATGGGAAGCTGCCTTTTCTAGATGTAACAGTCATGGAAAAGGGCGGAGGTTTCCACACTGCAGTCTACACTAAGGAAACAAACATAGGAATGTGCCTAAATGCCAACAGCGACTGCCCTGACAGGTACAAGAGGAGTGTTGTTAACGCATACGTCGACCGTGCTCTCAGCCACAGCTTAGAATGGAAGCAAGTCGACGAAGAACTCTGTAGGGTAAGGCAGGTCCTAGTCAATAACGGCTTCTCCAATGGTTTCATCGAAGACATCATAAGAAGGAAAGTGAAAAGCCATGCAACCTCTGAAGAGACAACTAACACAACACCTATACCCCCTATTAGACTATTTTACAGGAACTTCTTTTCCACAGCTCATAAAACGGAGGAAAGGGTCCTGAAAGATATTGTTAATAGAAACGTTATCCCTACAGACAAAAATCAGAGGATACAACTGACGATTTACTATAAAACCAGAAAAACGGCCAGCCTACTCATGAGAAACTCTCCAGACACAAAACAGAACGCTTTAAAAGAGACTAATGTCGTCTATGCCTTCAAATGCCCACTTGGGGACTGTAAGCTCCAAAAAACCCAGTATATAGGCAAGACAACAACATCTCTTTCTAGGCGTTTAACGATGCATAAGCAACAGGGCTCCATTGAGGAACATATAATCTCTTCCCATAACCAAACCATCGCCAGAGAAATCCTAGTAAACAACACAGAAATCATCGATAGATACAGCGATAGCAGGCGGCTTGACGTTTGCGAGGCACTACACATCAAGAAGTCAGCACCAGCAATCAACAGCCAATTATTGCACAAATATATATATATATATATATATATATATATATATATATATATATATATATATATATATATATATATATATATATATATATATGATATATATATATATATTGTGACGGTAAAGTGTTGGAGTGTTGATGTTCGGCAGTCCTCCAATGGCAGGTGGCAATGCCTTGTCACATTTACAGAAAAAAAAGACTGCTTGCCTGTTTGTCTGTGGTAAGGTAATGGGAAGACACACAAAACAAAATATAAACAATGAAATTTTAATTACTCCAGAAAACAAGTTATGAACAAAGACAATCCCTTGGCTTACGTAAAATTCAAAACAAGTCAACAAACAAAACGACATGAATAATTAATAGGTGTAAAATTTACTCTAAAACAAAATGAAGTGCAAGTCAATAATGATAATATAATTAGGTGCTGAGAATACTGGCTAAAGCTGCCACCTCCCTTAGTACACGACAGCCGGGGCTTTAGTCTACCAGAGAGAGATGTCAACTCCTAAGAGCACAGAGATATTCTGAGGAGTATGGCGTGAGCTGGCCCAGACTTCGACTCAGGTAGGGGGGGGGCGTGAGTGCAGGTGCAGGTGCGGTCGGCGATACACCAGCCAATCAGGAGCAGGCAGGCGGAGAATGGGTAGTTTGCTCGTTGACGGTGGGCGGGGAGCCGGCGTGTCTGGTGGTGCAAGGTACGCTTTGCTTCCTGGGCAAAACGTTTGACGATACTGGTGGACGTATCTTCAATATAGTATCTTGTACTTGTAACATGACGTGAATGATATAGGGAAGAGCAGGCTCAATCTCTCTTGAAAGAGATTATCATGTCAACTCTCTCCCGAAGCCTGCGGTTCCGGAAGAAGTTACATCTTCATGTGGTAGAGTGTTTGGTGGAGTTGCCTCTACTTCATAGACTCTGGAGAGGGCGTCGGCTATGATGTTGTCAGACCCCTTGATGTAGAGATCTCCAGGTTGAATTTCTGCAGTTATCAAGCCCATCGTAGAAGACGTTGAGTGTGGAATTGGGCTTGCTGCAGGAGGTGTAGGGTGTTGTGGTCCATGTTGATGGTGGTAGACCGAGCACTTTTCAGTTATTGTTTGAAGTGCTGCAAGTTCAGGACGATGAGTAGCTCCCTGTCGATTGTTCTGTATTTCCTTGTAGCTGTGGTCGCTAACAGGTATATTCTCCTCGCCTCGTTGCTGTATTAGGTCACCCCCGATGCCGGTACCACTGGCGTCGACATGGAGGATGAAAGGCTTGGTGACATCTGACGAGGTGAGAATAGGATTAGAATATGGCAAAGGAGCACTATTAGGGTCCTGAAAATGATTATGAAGATCAGTAAGGATTTCCGAATTTTAAAGCGCTGACTCAGTGTCAGTGCTTTCGGGAGGAGAAGCAGGGAAGGTCTCACTGTGGATGTATGGACTTTTAAAGGAAGAATATGTTATCAATACAGTGGGAGGAGTACCATTATATAGCTTCAGGAGGTTGACGTGGCACAACTGGGTCTTCCGCCGCCTATCTGGAGTCTCTAGAACGTAGTTGTGGTTGTTTCTGCACTCCTTGATGCGGTAGGGTCCTGAAAACCTGTTTTGCAAGGGAGAACCTGGGTTAGGGAAATAGGCCAGCACGAAGTCTCCCGGTTTAAATTTCCTTACTTTGCTGTTCTGGTCGTAATGAGTCTTCATCCTCTCCTGTGCTTTCAATAGATTATCCTTAGCAAAGTTATGCACCCTCTCTAGAATGTGTTGTAGGTTTTAAAGAAACTGGGGCACATTCTGATGCTCACTGAAGGTGGCATCACATAGAGAGTCTTTAAAAGCTTTGAGAGGAGTACAGCACTTACGTCCGTAGAGCATCTCATAAGGAGATACTCCTAGAGACTCATTGGGAAAGATATGAGTCTTCTAAATATACACATTATTAAATCTATTTGCTTATCCCAATCCTTAGAGGTTTCATTGCAAAACTTCTTCAGGAGTGCTTTAATAGTCTGATGACTACGCTCAAGAGAACCCTGTGAAGCAGGATGATAGGGGCTGGACAATACCTGTGTGATGTTGAACTCTTCCAGTGTCCTCTTGAAGAGATCACTGGTGAAGTTGGTGCCACAGTCGCTCTGAACCTCCCTTGGAAATCCTTACTGGGTGAAGATCTTCAATAAGTGTTTCACCACCGTAACAGCCGTAATGTTCTTTACTGGAACTGCTAGGGGAATCTGGTGGTAGGACACAGGATGGTTAGTATATAGGCGTTACCAGAACTGGTCCGAGGTAAAGGACCAACACAGTCTATAATAAGTCTGTGGAAAGGTTCCGCAGGCACCTGGATGGGTGTCAGTGATGCTCTGGGGATAGAGATGTTCGGTTTACCTGCCATCTGACATGTATGACACTGTTTGACGCTATTTACCATACCTGGCCAGTAGTAGTCATGACGGATTCCATGGTAGGTCTTGTTAAATCCGTAGTGCGAGAGTGCTCCGTGGGCCAGGTGTAGAATAGTGGGCCGCAGGCTGGCAGGAATCACTAGTTGTTCGACGTTGGCCCAATCGTCATCCTCCTTCAGTTTACTGGGTCTGTATCTGCGGTAGAGCAACTCGTTCTCTAGGAAGAACCCAGGAATACTGTCAGGTTGAGTCTCAGCCTGGAAGAATAATGGCGTCAAGGTAAGATCTTCCCTCTGTAACTTACGGAACTCCAACGTGGTCAGATTCGGGGGTAGTTTCTGAGGGTCTTGAGGGACAGCGGTAGCAGTAGAGTCAGCTGGCTATGGTCGTGCAGCTTGTGCACGGGTGGTCACTAAAACCGGAGGAAAAACTTCATCACTCTCTTGAACCTTTGCTGGAGCATACTCAAAGATGGGGTTATCCATTACAGAGGTACACACCTGGGGTTTGTCCATGACGATCAGGTTGGTCGGTTGCAGGTCTTCTGCCAAGTCGTTGCCCAGGAGAAGTTGCACTCCAGGCATGGGAAAAGACTTTTCCCTGATGGCGACTTGGACTTCACCAGTCACGAAGGGACAATCCAGGTGGACTCTGGCGAGAGGATAAGGAGTGGTAGCAGTGAGGTCAATGATGAAGACGGTTTTCCCGGTGTAGGCGATATTGGGCACAGCTGATTTCAAAAGGATTGATTGAAGAGCCGCTGTGTCCCTCAAGATCTTCAGTTTGAAACGTCCCTCCGGATCTGAACCGTTGGTAGAGACAATTCCAGGATACAGGTGGTTACTGAAGAGAGAAAGATCATTAACATGAACACCAACATTCATCACAGGCTTACCGGACTTAGGAGGAGTCTGTTTGGGTTTAGTGGATTCAGTATTACCTTTGTATTGAGACTTACCACATTTATCTATGGTATGTCCATAGAGTCTACAATACTTACAGTACAATTGCGAGCCAGCTTGATCGGTACTCACTTTCTCGTATCTGTACCAAGACTTCTTACTGGAAGGTGGTTCTGGTGTCAGCCGGTGGATGAGGCTGTAAGTGTCAGCCGACTTAGCACATTTTAGGTAGTCGGTCTTTTCTTTATCTGCTAAATATAAACGGACAGGAGGAGGCACACGCCTCAAGAATTCTTCAACTAGCATGAGGTTGACGAGTTCTGCAAAGGTAGAGACATGTGCTGCTTCCAGCCATTTCATAAAATATATCCTTTTGGTATTAGCAAATTCAAGAAAGGTAGTGGTACTTGCCTTTAGGTGGTCACGGAATTTTCTTCGGTAGCTTTCGGTGGAGAGAAGGTAGGCGTCCAACACTGCTTGTTTCAGAGTCTGGTAGTCATTCTCAGACGCCAAAGTACTGAGTGTAACTGCAGCTCTACCTGTGAGATGTACTCTGAGAAGGGTAGCCCATTGGTCGGCAGGCCAACTAAGTTGATTAGCAAGGGTCTCAAAGGTGGTGAAAAATACGTCGACTTCTGTCTCTACGAATGGTGGCATTAACTTACTTGCATGTGAGATATTGAAACTTGCTGGAAGACTGGCGGAGTTCTTGTTGACGACATTCCATAGCCATAGCAGCTTGTTGTTTGTCATGCTCGCGTTGCATCTCCAGGTGGAGTTGTTTTGCTTCAAGCTGTACTCGCTCACGTTCACGGAGTATAGCAATCTCACGTTCCTTGAGGGCGATTTCACGTTCCTTGAGGGCGATTTCACGTTCCTGTTCTTCTTTCCTCATTGCAGCTTCTCGTTCTTTTTCTTCCTTTCGTATTGCAGCTGCTTCCGTTTGCTGCTCTCGTTCGATCTTGGCAATTACTAGTTTGAGTTTCGTCGTTGCCAAATCAGGTTTATCTGTAATAGAGTAAGTTTCGTGAGTTTCAGAGTCAATCTTACCTTCCTCTAAGAGATGATCCAGTAACAGGTTATGTATTTCATTTTTGTTGGCTTGGTAGGGAACTTCTAGTTGATACTCATGTGCAAGAGTTTGTAATTCGGTCCTCTTGGCATGACTTAAGGTCCCTATTGCACATGCTGGATCTGCACAGAAAGCTTGGAGACGAAACATGGTGAAATTAGCAAATAAATGCACAACGAATATACTGTTGTGATATGGTGAATGTCAGAAACAGGACAACGTGGCAACTGGTACCTATCCTGTGGAATCTTTAACAATTAATGTTAATTTCAAGATGATAAATGATTAATAAATCAAGGTCGCAAGAAATCTTGTACCTGGTACTCATGTAAGAGGATAAGGGCAAGAAAATCCTACTAAACAAGCGAAACTGAGTTTCTAAAACAAATGAAACAGTTAATTGCCTCAAAAGTAAAATTGGTAGTCCAAGAATGTAGGCATACCTTGCCGAGTCTCTATTGGACATAAGCAAGTTTTTCCCACTGAAATTAATATGATACTTACAGAATTAGCGAACTTTTGTGCTCTGAAAAAGAAGGCTAATTCCCTACCAATGTAAATATCATCATCTCTGACCGACGTGTAGGGGTGCGAGGTGTCAACTGGTGACGAGAACTGCTGCTGAGGTCCCAATTCAGCAACTAAAGTTTGTGCTAGAGGAACTATGGCCCTCTTTATCCTCCTACTGTCAGATTGCAGAAGATTAGGTGCACTTGACCCGGGGACAGACCGCAGTACCAGGGTACCAATATGATGATCTGCCGAAAATATGAGAAATATCCTTGGGACAAAAGATGGTAAACACGAGTAATAACACAGAGGGAGAGATGACCAATTAAGAGAATGACTGAGGCCTACAGTCACCACGTAATCCAAAGTTGTCTCACCTTCACCATATGCTACTCTCGGAATGCACAATACATACCATATGAAAATAAAATTGAATATGAAAATAGTGAAAAGCTATCTTACCAAAGCCAAATACGCTTACCATAAATTTACTACTTGGCACCAGTACCTGAGTGAAGCTCCCGGACAGGCCCCACATTATGTGACGGTAAAGCCTTGGTGTTCGGCTGTTTCAAAAGCTAGGGGCAGGGCCTCGTCACATAAACAAAAAAAAAGAGAAAAGTTGGTTCTTTAGTCTGTGGTAAGGTAATGGGAAGACACAAAAAACACAAGTATATAAACAACGAAATTTTAATTACTGTAGAAAAACAAGACATGAATAAAGGCAATCTCATAAAAATATGCAAGACAAGTCAACAAACAAAATAACATGAATAATCACTGGCAAATGAAAAGTTATGCTAAGACAAGTAAGTTACAGTGATAGCAAAATAAAATATAAGTGCTGGAATACTGGCTTCGAGCTGCCACCTCCCTTAGTACACGAAAGCCAAGGCTTAGTCTACCAGCGAGAGATGTCAACTGCATTGAGCACTGAGATATTCTGACGAGACTGGCGCACTGCAGCCCTGACGTCGACTTGTGGTGGTGGTGGAGAGCAGGTGCGACGAGACACCAGCCAATCAGCAACAGGCAGGCAGAGGATGAGCAGTTAGCTGGTTACGGCGGTGGCCAAGTGTGTGCAGGATACGATTTGCTCTCTGGGAAAACGTTTGGCGATACTTGGTGAACGTATCTTGTATATAGTATCTTGTATTTTGACGTAATTATGTAGGGAAGAGCAGGCTCAATCTCTCTTGAAAGAGATTATCGTCACACTATATATATATATATATATATATATATATATATATATATATATATATATATATATATATATATATATATATATATGACAATGTCAGACCACGAAGGAAAAATGAAACAGGAAATTTCCTTAAGTACTTTCGTATATTAAATACATCTTCAGAAGGTGTATTTAATATACGAAAGTACTTAAGGAAATTTCCTGTTTCATTTTTCCTTCGTGGTCTGACATTGTCACATTCTTAATCACGTGTTTATTTTCGTGATATACACACATATATATATATATATATATATATATATATATATATATATATATATATATATATATATATATATATATATATTAGTATATTTTGGTAGCAGTCTTTCCTGTAGACATATATTATTAAATATGACCGAAAAAGTAAGATTAATAATTCTAACACGAATTTTCTCAATCTTTCGTACATTACGCTTCACTGTTGGAGGTAAATCAAAAATCAATTCTCCAAAATTCATTTTTATTTCTAGTCTGACGCGACACGGGCGCGTTTCGTAAAACTTATTACATTTTCAAAGACTTTAGTTCACAAATACACAACTGAATCGTATCTCCGATTTTATATCTACATTTGAGTGAGGTGGGAGGGGTGATGTGGCATTAACACAAGACAGAACAAGAGGGGATATTAATATGGTATTAAAAGTATCAACACAAGACAGAACACAAACAATGGGTATTGAATAGAAGTGTTTGTAGAAAGCCTATTGGTCCATATTTCTTGATGCTTCTATATTGGAGCGGAGTCTTGAGGTGGGTAGAATATAGTTGTGCATTAATTGGCTGTTGATTGCTGGTGTTGACTTCTTAATGTGCAGTGCCTCGCAAACGTCAAGCCGTCTGCTATCGCTGTATCTATCGATGATTTCTGTGTTGTTTACTAGGATTTCTCTGGCGATGGTTTGGTTGTGGGAAGAGATTATATATTCCTTAATGGAGCCCTGTTGCTTATGCATCGTTAAACGCCTAGAAAGAGATGTTGTTGTCTTGCCTATATACTGTTTTTTTTTGGAGCTTACAGTCCCCAAGTGGGCATTTGTAGGCATAGACGAAGTTCGTCTCTTTTAAAGCGTTCTGCTTTGTGTCTGGAGAGTTTCTCATGAGAAGGCTGGCCGTTTTTCTGGTTTATAGTAAATCGTCAGTTGTATCCTCTGATTTTTGTCTGTAGGGATAACGTTTCTATTAACAATATCTTTCAGGACCCTTTCCTCCGTTTTATGAACTGTGGAAAAGAAGTTCCTGTAAAATAGTCTAATAGGGGGTATAGATGTTGTGTTAGTTGTCTCTTCAGAGGTTGCATGGCTTTTCACTTTCCTTCTTATGATGTCTTCGACGAAACCATTGGAGAAGCCGTTGTTGACTAGGACCTGCCTTACCCTACAGAGTTCTTCGTCGACTTGCTTCCATTCTGAGCTGTGGCTGAGAGCACGGTCGACATATGCGTTAACAACACTCCTCTTGTACCTGTCTGGGCAGTCGCTGTTGGCATTTAGGCACATTCCTATGTTCGTTTCCTTAGTGTAGACTGCAGTGTGGAAAACTCCGCTCTTTTCCATGACTGTTACATCTAGAAAGGGCAGCTTCCCATCCTTTTCCATCTCGTAAGTGAAACGCAGCACGGAACTCTGCTCAAATGCCTCCTTCAGCTCCTGCAGATGTCTGACATCAGGTACCTGTGTAAAAATGTCGTCAACATACCTGCAGTATATGGCCGGTTTTAAGTTCATGTCGACTAAGACTTTTTGCTCGATGGTACCCATGTAGAAGTTTGCAAACAGGACACCTAGGGGAGAACCCATGGCGACCCCATCTACTTGCTTATACATGTGCCCATCCGGGCTCAAGAAGGGTGCCTCTTTAGTACAAGCTTGGAGTAGTTTCCTCAGAATATTTTCTGGTATGTCAAGAGGAGTACAGGCTGGATCACGATACACTCTGTCGGCTATCATTCCGATTGTCTCATCCACAGGTACGTTGGTAAACAGCGATTCTACGTCCAACGAGGCTCTTATCCCTGTGGCCCGTGTGCCCCGCAGTAAGTCAACAAATTCCTTTGGAGACTTCAGGCTGAAGGCGCAAGGAACATAAGGAGTCAGCAGGCCGTTGAGTCGCTTCGCCAGTCTGTACGTGGGTGTGGGTATCTGGCTAATGATTGGCCGAAGTGGGTTTCCAGGCTTGTGTGTCTTGACAAATCCATACGCATATCCAGGTTTATATTCCCCAATGATCTTTGGCAGGTGGAGTCCGGATTTCTTGGCGTTCACAGTTTCGATCAGTTTGTTGACCTTTGCTTTTAATTCGGCTGTAGTGTCCTTCGTTACCCTTTGGAACTTAGTTTGGTCAGAGAGTATGATGCTCATTTTCGCCAGATATTCGTCTTTTTTAAGAATGACATATATTGGCGACTTGTCACCTCTCCTGGAATTTAGGCACATTTAGGAATGTGCCTAAATGCCAACAGCGACTGCCCAGACAGGTACAAGAGGAGTGTTGTTAACGCATATGTCGACCGTGCTCTCAGCCACAGCTCAGAATGGAAGCAAGTCGACGAAGAACTCTGTAGGGTAAGGCAGGTCCTAGTCAACAACGGATTCTCCAATGGTTTCGTCGAAGACATCATAAGAAGGAAAGTGAAACGCCATGCAACCTCTGAAGAGACAACTAACACAACACCTATACCCCCTATTAGACTATTTTACAGGAACTTCTTTTCCACAGCCCATAAAACGGAGGAAAGGGTCCTGAAAGATATTGTTAATAGAAACGTTATCCCTACAGACAAAAATCAGAGGATACAACTAACGATTTACTATAAAACCAGAAAAACGGCCAGCCTACTCATGAGAAACTCTCCAGACACAAAACAGAACGCTTTAAAAGAGACTAACGTCGTCTATGCCTTCAAATGCCCTCTTGGGGACTGTAAGCTCCAAAAAACCCAGTATATAGGCAAGACAACAACATCTCTTTCTAGGTGTTTTACGATGCATAAGCAACAGGGTTCCATTAAGGAACATATAATCTCTTCCCACAACCAAACCATCGCCAGAGAAATCCTAGTAAACAACACAGAAATCATCGTAGATACAGCGATAGCAGGCGGCTTGACGTTTGCGAGGCACTACACATCAAGAAGTCAACACCAGCAATCAACAGCCAATTATTGCACAACTATATTCTACCCACCTCAAGACTCCGCTCCAGTATAGAAGCATCAAGAAATATGGACCAATAGGATTTCTACAAACACTTCTATTCAATACCCATTGTTTCGTGTTCTGTCTTGTGTTGATGAAATTAATACCCTATTAATGTCACCTCTTGTTCTGTCTTGTGTTGATGAAATTAATACCCTATTAATACCACCTCTTGTTCTGTCTTGTGTTGATTAATGCCACATCACCCCTTCCACCTCACTCAAATGTAGATATAAAATCGGAGATGCGTAAGTTCTATTCAGTTGTGTATTTGTAAACTAAAGTCTTTGAAAATGTAATAAGTTTTACGAAACGCGCTCGTGTCGCGTCAGACTAGAAATAAAAATGAATTTTGGAGAATTGATTTTTGATTTACCTCCAACAGTGAAAAGAAATGTACGAAAGATTGAGAAAATTCGTGTTAGAATTATTAATCTTACTTTTTCGGTCATATTTAATAATATATGTCTACAGGAAAGACTGCTACCAAAATATACTAATATATATATATATATATATATATATATATATATATATATATATATATATATATATATATATATATATATATGTCATACCTAGTAGCCAGAACGCACTTCTCAGCCTAATATGCAAGGCCCGATTTGCCTAATAAGCCAAGTTTTCATGAATAAATTGTTTTTCGACTACCTAACCTATCTAACCTAACCTAACCTAACCTTTTCGGCTACCTAACCTAAGCTAACCTATAAAGATTGGTTAGGTTAGGTTAGGTAGGGTTGGTTAGGTTCGGTCATATATCTACGTTAATTTTAACTCCAATAAAAAAAAACTCACCTCATACATAATGATATGTTTAGCTTTATCATTTCTTAAGAAAAAAATTAGAGAAAATACATTATTTCAGGAAAACTTGTCTTATTAGGCAAATCGGCCCTTGCCTAGTAGGCTGAGAAGTGCGTTCTGGCTACTAGGTACGACATATATATATATATATATATATATATATATATATATATATATATATATATATATATGTCGTACCTAGTAGCCAGAACTCACTTCTCAGCCTACTATGCGAGGCCCGATTTGCCTAATAAGCCAAGTTTTACTGAATTAATATATTTTCTCTAATTTTTTTCTTATGAAATGATAAAGCTACCCATTTCATTATGTATGAGGTCAATTTTTTTTTATTGGAGTTAAAATTAACGTAGATATATGACCGAACCTAACCAACCCTACCTAACCTAACCTAACCTATCTTTATAGCTTAGGTTAGGTTAGGTAGCCGAAAACGTTAGGTTAGGTTAGGTTAGGTAGGTTAGGTTGTCGAAAAAACATTAATTCATGAAAACTAGGCTTATTAGGCAAATCGGGCCATGCATAGTAGGCTGAGAAGTGAGTTCTGGCTACTAGGTACGACATATATATATATATATATATATATATATATATATATATATATATATATATATATATATATATATGTATATATATATATATATATATATATATATATATATATATATATATATATGTATATATATATATATATATATATATATATTTAATATGACCGAAAAAGTAAGATTAATAATTCTAACGCGAACTTTCTCGATCTTTCTTACTTTTCTTTTCTCTGTTGATGGTAATTCAAAAATGAATTCTCCAAAATTCATTTTTATTTCTAGTCTGACGCGACACTTGAGCGCGTTTCGTAAAACTTATTACATTTTCAAAGACTTTAGTTTACACACACACACACAACTTTAACTGAATAGAGTGTATCGTGATCCGGCCTGTACTCCTCTTGACATACCAGAAATTATTCTTAGGAAACTACTCCAAGCTTGTACTAAAGAGGCACCCTTCTTGAGCCCGGATGGACACATGTATAAGCAAGTAGATGGGGTCGCCATGGGTTCTCCTCTAGGTGTCCTGTTTGCAAACTTCTACATGGGTACCATCGAGCAAAAAGTCTTAGTCGACATGAACTTGAAACCGGCCATATACTGCAGGTATGTTGACGACATTTTTACACAGGTACCTGATGTCAGACATCTGCAGGAGCTGAAGGAGGCATTTGAGCAGAATTCTGTGTTGCGTTTCTCTTACGAGATGGAGAAGGATGGGAAGCTGCCCTTTCTAGATGTAACAGTCATGGAAAGGAGCGGAGTTTTCCACACTGCAGTCTACACTAAGGAAACAAACATAGGAATGTGCCTGAATGCCAACAGTGACTGCCCGGACAGGTACAAGAGGAGTGTTGTTAACGCTTCTGCCGACCGTTCTCTCTGCCACAGCTCAGAATGGAAGCAAGTCGACGAAGAACTCTGTAGGGTAAGGCAGGTCCTAGTCAACAACGGCTTCTCCAATGGTTTCGTGGAAGACATCATAAGAAGGAAAGTGAAACGCCATGCAACCTCTGAAGAGACAACTAACACAACACCTATACCCCCTATTAGACTATTTTACATGAACTTCTTTTCCACAGCTCATAAAACGGAGGAAAGGGTCCTGAAAGATATTGTTAGTAGAAACGTTATCCCTGCAGACAAAAATCAGAAGATTCAATTGACGATCTACTATAAAACCAAGAAACCGGCCAACCTACTCATGAGAAACTCTCCAGACACAAAGCAGAACGCTTTAAAAGAGACCAACGTCGTCTATGCCTTCAAATGCCCTCTTGGGGACTGTAAGCCTAAAAAAACTCAGTATATAGGCAAGACAACAATATCTCTTTCCAGGCGTTTAACAATGCATAAGCAACAGGGCTCCATTAAGGAACATATAGTCTCTTCCCACCTCCAAACCAACACCAGAGAAATCTTAGCAAACAACACAGAAATCTTCGATAGATACAGCGATAGCAGGCGGCTTGACGTCTGCGAGGCACTACACATCAAGAAGTCAACACCAGCAATCAACAGCCAATTAATGCACAACTATACTCTACACACTTCAAGACTCCGCTCCAATATAGAAGCATCAAGAAATATGGGCCAATAAAAATAGGCCTTCTGCTGTTACCTACTTTTAAAATCTGTTTGTATTTCATTGTTTCGTGTTCTGTCTTGTGTTAAAAGTTTATTTTCACCACATCCAAAACTATTGTAACATGTCACTTCACCCAAATGTAGGTATAAAAACTCGAAAGATGTTTAAGCTCTATTCAGTTAAAGTTGTGTGTGTTTGTGTAAACTAAAGTCTTTGAAAATGTAATAAGTTTTGCGAAACGCGCTCAAGTGTCGCGTCAGACTAGAAATAAAAATGAATTTTGGAGAATTGATCTTTGAATTACCATGAACAGTGAAAAGAAACGTAAGAAAGATCGAGAAAATTCGTGTTAGAATTATTAATCTCATTTTTTCGGTCATATTTAATAATATATATATATATATATATATATATATATATATATATATATATATATATATATATATATATATATATATATATATATATATATATATATATATATATATATATATATATATATATATATATATATATATTTATATATATATATATATATATATATATATATATATATATATATATATATATATATGTATATATATATATATATATATATATATATATATATATATATATATATAATATATATATATATATATATATATATATATATATATATAAAGTTTGTGAGGGTACCACCTCTGGTGCCAATGTGGGGACCCATAGCCTCGGAGAAGAAAATAAAAAGTATTCAGAGGAGACCTTGTGGTTTCTCACTGAACACTAATATTATCTTCTCCTACCACCCCCATTCTTTTGTATGTACACATATATATATATATGTATATATATATATATATATATATATATATATATATATATATATATATATATATATATGCGAACAAGCCTGAATGGTCCCCAGGTCCATATGCGAATGAAAACTCACACCCCAGAAGTGACTCGAACCCATACTCCCAGGAGCAATGCAACTGGTAACTACAGGGCGCCTTAATCCACTTGACCATCACGGCCGTCAAAAGGAAGTGATTGCCAAGGCTATTTGAGCCACTTCTTCAACGGCAACTCGGATGGTAATCTTGGACATAGCATTTCACCAAATCACCTCATTCTTTGGGGCACACGTGAGGAACACAAATGCGAACAAGCCTGAATGGTCCCCAGGACTATATGCGAATGAAAAATAGCCTTGGCTATCACTTCCTTTTGACGGCCGTGATGGTCAAGTGGATTAAGGCGCCCTGTAGTTACCAGTTGCGTTGCTCCTGGGAGTATGGGTTCGAGTCACTTCTGGGGTGTGAGTTTTCATTCGCATATAGTCCTGGGGACCATTCAGGCTTGTTCGCATTTGTGTTCCTCACGTGTGCCCCAAAGAATGAGGTGATTTGGTGAAATGCTATGCCCAAGATTACCATCCGAGTTGCCGTCGGGGAAGTGGCTCAAATAGCCTTGGCTATCACTTCCTTTTGACGGCCGTGATGGTCAAGTGGATTAAGGCGCCCTGTAGTTACCAGTTGCGTTGCTCCTGGGAGTATGGGTTCGAGTCACTTCTGGGGTGTGAGTTTTCATTCATATATATATATATATATATATATATATATATATATATATATATATATATATATATCACTTCCAAAAGGAAGTGATAGCCAAGGCTATTTGAGCCACTTCCCCGACGGCAACTCGGATGGTAATCTTGGGCATAGCATTTCACCAAATCACCTCATTCTTTGGGGCACACGTGAGGTGCCCCGATATATATATATATATATATATATATATATATATATATATATATATATATATATATATATATATATATATATATATATATATATATATATGAATGAAAACTCACACCCCAGAAGTGACTCGAACCCATACTCCCAGAAGCAACGCAACTGGTAACTACAGGGCGCCTTAATCCGCTTGACCATCACGGCCGTCAAAAGGAAGTGATAGCCGAGGCTATTTGAGCCACTTCCCCGACGGCAACTCGGATGGTAATCTTGGGCATAGCATTTCACCAAATCACCTCATTCTTTGGGGCACACGTGAGGAACACAAATGCGAACAAGCCTGAATGGTCCCCAGGACTATATGCGAATGAAAACTCACACCCCAGAAGTGACTCGAACCCATACTCCCAGAAGCAACGCAACTGGTAACTACAGGGCGCCTTAATCCGCTTGACCATCACGGCCGTCAAAAGGAAGTGATAGCCGAGGCTATTTGAGCCACTTCCCCGACGGGGAAGTGGTTTTCATTCGCATATAGTCCTGGGGACCATTCAGGCTTGTTCGCATTTGTGTTCCTCACGTGTGCCCCAAAGAATGAGGTGATTTGGTGAAATGCTATGCCCAAGATTACCATCCGAGTTGCCGTCGGGGAAGTGGCTCAAATAGCCTCGGCTATCACTTCCTTTTGACGGCCGTGATGGTCAAGCGGATTAAGGCGCCCTGTAGTTACCAGTTGCGTTGCTTCTGGGAGTATGGGTTCGAGTCACTTCTGGGGTGTGAGTTTTCATTCGCATATAGTCCTGGGGACCATTCAGGCTTGTTCGCATTTGTGTTCCTCACGTGTGCCCCAAAGAATGAGGTGATTTGGTGAAATGCTATGCCCAAGATTACCATCCGAGTTGCCGTCGGGGAAGTGGCTCAAATAGCCTCGGCTATCACTTCCTTTTGACGGCCGTGATGGTCAAGCGGATTAAGGCGCCCTGTAGTTACCAGTTGCGTTGCTTCTGGGAGTATGGGTTCGAGTCACTTCTGGGGTGTGAGTTTTCATTCGCATATAGTCCTGGGGACCATTCAGGCTTGTTTCGCATTTGTGTTCCTCACGTGTGCCCCAAAGAATGAGGTGATTTGGTGAAATGCTATGCCCAAGATTACCATCCGAGTTGCCGTCGGGGAAGTGGCTCAAATAGCCTCGGCTATCACTTCCTTTTGACGGCCGTGATGGTCAAGCGGATTAAGGCGCCCTGTAGTTACCAGTTGCGTTGCTTCTGGGAGTATGGGTTCGAGTCACTTCTGGGGTGTGAGTTTTCATTCGCATATAGTCCTGGGGACCATTCAGGCTTGTTCGCATTTGTGTTCCTCACGTGTGCCCCAAAGAATGAGGTGATTTGGTGAAATGCTATGCCCAAGATTACCATCCGAGTTGCCGTCGGGGAAGTGGCTCAAATAGCCTCGGCTATCACTTCCTTTTGACGGCCGTGATGGTCAAGCGGATTAAGGCGCCCTGTAGTTACCAGTTGCGTTGCTTCTGGGAGTATGGGTTCGAGTCACTTCTGGGGTGTGAGTTTTCATTCGCATATAGTCCTGGGGACCATTCAGGCTTGTTCGCATTTGTGTTCCTCACGTGTGCCCCAAAGAATGAGGTGATTTGGTGAAATGCTATGCCCAAGATTACCATCCGAGTTGCCGTCGGGGAAGTGGCTCAAATAGCCTCGGCTATCACTTCCTTTTGACGGCCGTGATGGTCAAGCGGATTAAGGCGCCCTGTAGTTACCAGTTGCGTTGCTTCTGGGAGTATGGGTTCGAGTCACTTCTGGGGTGTGAGTTTTCATTCGCATATAGTCCTGGGGACCATTCAGGCTTGTTCGCATATATATATATATATATATATATATATATATATATATATATATATATATATATATATATAAACACAAAGATTAATCCAGTGTAATTGGCCTATTATGTTGGACATTGTCTTCTGTATTGGCATCGATATGTTCTTGTCTTGTCCTTACTCTCATGGTGGGTAGAGTAAATAGTTCCGTGATTTGGGTGTTCATGGTAGGTCGCTCTATTCATATGTGAATTGCCTCAAGAATTTGTAATCTTCTTGCATCATGGGTTTTGTCTATTATGCAGGTATTCTTGTTCAACATTTCTCTTGTTAGAGTAATGTCATGGGCTTGTCTCATGTGATTCCTAGGGGCACCAGATTGAAGATGGCATGTCAAACGCCTCGTCAGCTTGGTCGACGTCATACCTATGTACTTACATTGAAGGTTACATCCTTCGTAGGGGCAAGTGTACATGTATACAACGCTATATATATATATATATATATATATATATATATATATATATATATATATATATATATATATATATATATATATATGTGTGTGTCGTACCTAGTAGCCAGAACTCACTTCTCAGCCTACTATGCAACGCCCAATTTGCCTAATAAGCCAAGTTTTCATGAATTAATTGTTTTTCGACTACCTAACCAACCTAACCTAACCTAACCTAACTTTTTCCGCTACCTAACCTAACCTAACCTATAAAGATAGGTTAGGTTAGGTTAGGTAGGGTTGGTTAGGTTCGGTCATATATCTACGTTAATTTTAACTCCAATATAAAAAAATTTACCTCATATATAATAAAATGGGTAGCTTTATCATTTTATAAGAAAAAAAATATAGAAAATATAATAATTCAGGAAAACTTGGCTTATTAGGCAAATCGGGCCTTGCGTAGTAGGCTGAAAATTGCGTTCTGGCTACTAGGTACGACATATATATATATATATATATATATATATATATATATATATATATATATATATATATATATATATATATATATATATATATATGAATGAAAACTCACACCCCAGAAGTGACTCGAACCCATACTCCCAGGAGCAACGCAACTGGTAACTACAGGGCGCCTTAATCCACTTGACCATCACGGCCGTCAAAAGGAAGTGATAGCCAAGGCTATTTGAGCCACTTCCCCGACGGCAACTCGGATGGTAATCTTGGGCATAGCATTTCACCAAATCACCTCATTCTTTGGGGCACACGTGAGGAACACAAATGCGAACAAGCCTGAATGGTCCCCAGGACTATATGCGAATGAAAACTCACACCCCAGAAGTGACTCGAACCCATACTCCCAGGAGCAACGCAACTGGTAACTACAGGGCGTCTTAATCCACTTGACCATCACGGCCGTCAAAAGGAAGTGATAGCCAAGGCTATTTTTCATTCGCATATAGTCCTGGGGTCTATATGCGAATATATATATGAATTAAGTATATATATATACTTAATTCATTTTTATTTCATGTATTGTCATGAAATAAATGTTTGTCTGGTGACGACTGATTTTGCTCTTGTCCTTGTGAGGATTCCTAGGTAGAGAGAAAGGGAGAAGCGTATGCAGATCAGTTCACAGGGGAAATATTATAGTGAAACGGAATTAGGATATCAGCCCAGCACAAGGAGAGTGTATGGGAAGTAACGGTAGCTCGACAAGGTGTGTATACATTACCAGTAGGCCAGATTTGATCCGATCCCCAAATAATGGTAACGTTGATCTGTATACTCTGTGAACATACAGCTATTAAATGGTGATCTCTCAAATTTTTATATGCACTCCAATGTCCATTGCTGATTGATTGATGACAGCAACTGTGTTGTTGCTGTGGTCGATCGAGAGGGTCGAGGGAGAGGGAAGACGTACCGTGCGCGCTCCGTTAAAATCGTGACATTAACCGGGATTCTTAGGACTACTGCCGTGGATTACTGATTACAGACATAACAAAGTGCATAGTGACCCGCTGGAAAATGGAAAATTGTCATTAACAATAGAACTTTGTGTTAAATAGAGAATAAACGGGAGACCACGTGTGAGCCAGTGAACGCGGCTTTGTGTACATGCGTGTATTAGGAAAAAAAATAGTGAACGGTGATTCGTGGAACAGTGATATGGAACGGGTATCACAACAACATATAAGTTGGAAGTGAAGGAAAATCGTGCATAGAATATTATAAATATAGAATACTAGAATTATAGAATAGTGGCAAGAGGCCGCATCAGTGGTTATAAATCGAGTAACTGGAAACTGGTGACATCAACCTGGGACAAAAAGAGGTCACATGAACCGACCGCGGACCAGCTTCGCTACCCTACGCTAAGTACCTTCCATAAAGTTTGAACAAAATAACATACATAATATTACAAATATACGGTATACATATAATATGATAAATATTAAACATATAAATATATATACATATAATTTTATAAAGAGTTAAAAGGACTGACATCAACAAGTGATCCATACAGTGAATCTCAAATACAACACAATACATCAGACAATGGAGAGGTGTGGCGAGTGTTCGGGAGTACTGGGAAGACGTAATGCAGGCGTAACGTGCTGCATTTGAAACATAAGATTCCACCTGGGCTGTACAGAATTAGCTCCAGGATACATAAAAAGGCAAGGAATTTACTGGGTTTGCAAAGATGACAGATTAATGTTAGAGAACATAACTAAACTGATGAAAAACATTCCCGAGTCACAGAGATTATCATTCACAGACAGGCTACTAGTGATATATGCGGACTGGGAAAAGTCAACATTGGATAACGACCAAAACTCAGGAACAGATAGTTTAGAGAACCGCAGCAGTAGTGTGGAGGAGGAGACTATTGTGGTACAAAATAACAGCAATATTGCAGAGCCAGATAATATAAACGATGAGAGCAACAGTGAGACAGAGTGCATAGATGAAGGAATTGGGACGAAAAAGGGAGATGGCTCCAATAAAGAGGTAGACAAGACAGTCACAGATATAAATACCTTGAAAAACGCAAAACCGTAACACATTTGCAAATTCTGCGCTAAAGGAATATGCAAACATGAAAAATTAGGAGCAAAATACCCTTTTCTACATCCTCGAAAATGCAGGAACATGTTGGAGAAGGGTACATGCCGTTTTGGAACAGGGTGTAGATACTTCCACCCTAAATTATGTCAATTTTCAATTAGGGACAAAAAATGCTACAATCTTCAGTGTCCGGAATTCCATGTGAGAGGTACAGAGCGTTATAGACGAGAAGATCAATATGACACTACTGGAAATTTTTTAGATGAAGGCAGAAACAGAGTAGTAAATATAAGAGAGAGGAACAGTCAGATGGAACCACTACAGGATTACAGAGGGTAACGGAGATACCCACAAGACTGGAATTCAAATTATCAACAAGCACACAGGTACTACACCAGACAACCCCCGTCCTACTACCAAAACTGGACGAATCACTTCCAAAACGACACACCCTGGACGCAAACACAGTGGCCTCCTTACCAGAGCCTCAGATATTAACACCAAGTAAGGCTTCCAGCACTTCCACTAACACGATAACATCATTTATATTTGCCAACATCCAGGGTATAAAAACACGCAAATCCAACAAAGTTCACTTTATAGATGGTCTCCTTCATGAGGCAAATGCAGTGTTTGCAGCCCTAACAGAAACCCACACAAAGGACTACCATGATGGTGAAATATGGATCTCAGAGTACAATCTTTTCAGATGTGATAGGAAACACCGGCTTCAGGGTGGGGTCAGCCTCTACATCAAAGACACACTCATCTGTACTGAGCTGCTAAACACCTCAAATGATATGGTGGAAGTGCTGATAATCAAAATAGAGATTTTAAATTTAGTTATTGTCCTTGTATATAAGTCACCGGAGGCAAACCCTCAGCAGTTTAAAGACCAACTAATGAAAATAGAACACTGCTTGGAAAACCTCACAAATCCAGCTCCGAACATCATCCTGCTTGGGGACTTCAACCTACGGCACCTGAAATGGAAGCACCTGGCTAATACAGTAATATCAGAAAGAATACCAGGAAGTAGCCTAAATGAACAGGCACATGCAAATGACCTGCTACGGATGTGCGACAGGTTTGCCTTAAACCAGCAAATAGTAGAACCAACTAGGAAGGAGAACACGCTGGACCTCATTTTCACTAATAATGATGAATTGATCAGGAACATAATGATTACAAATACCTGTTACTCAGATCACAACTTAATTGAAGTTACGACAACCATGGGGAGTAGACCTTCAAAACCAGTCCAGATTCCCGGTGGAGGAGATTTCAGCAAATTTAACTTCAATAATAAACAGATAAACTGGGAGCAAATAAACCAGCACTTCACAGAAATAAACTGGGAAGAACAGCTAGAAAATGCAAACCTGAACCAGTGCCTGGAAAAAATAAGCTCAGTAGCACTAGAAATATGTTCAAACCGCATACCTCTAAGAAAAAAGAGGAAGAGATGCAGATTGGAACGGGAACGTCGTTCCCTATATAGGCGAAGAAAACGAATCGCGGTACAACTTGAGAGTCGCACCCTATCTCAAGAACGGCGAAGAAGGTTAGGTAGAGAAATAGAAACAATTGAACAGAAGCTACAAGAATCATACAAAACCCAGGAGAGGCAAAGAGAACAAAAGGCCACCAGTGAAATAGAAAGAAATCCGAAATATTTTTTCTCCTATGCAAAGTCAAGATCAAAAACCACATCTAGTATCGGGCCCCTGCGAAAGGGAGATGGAACTTTCACCGATGACAACAAAGAAATGAGCGAGCTACTGAGGACGCAGTACGACTCTGTTTTCAGTGAGCCACAAAACATACTAAAGATTGATAACCCAAATGAATTTTTCATGGATACGATACCAACATCAAATCATATATCAGACGTCACCCTATCCCCACTGGATTTTGAAGAAGCCATAAACAGTATGCCTATGCACTCTGCACCAGGCCTGGATTCTTGGAACTCCATATTCATAAAGAACTGTAAAAAACCACTAACGCAGGCCCTCCACATTCTGTGGAGACAAAGCCTAGATAATGTCGTTATTCCTGATATACTAAAAACAGCAGAGATAGCACCACTTGATAAAGGAGGAAATAAGGCAGAGGCAAAAAATTACAGACCGATAGCACCAACATCGCACATCATAAAAAATTTTGAGAGAGTGCTAAGAAGTAAGATCACAAAATACATGGAATCACAGCAACTCCATAACCCCGGACAACATGGTTTCAGAACAGGGCGCTCTTGCCTGTCGCAGTTGCTGGACCACTATGATATGGCATTAGATGCTATGGAAGACAAACAAAACGCTGATGTAATTTACACAGATTTCGCAAAAGCTTTTGATAAATGTGACCATGGTGTTATTGCACATAAAATGCGTTCAAAAGGAATTACCGGAAAAATAGGCAGATGGATCTACAATTTCCTGACCAACAGAACCCAATGTGTAATAGTCAACAAAATAAAATCCAGCCCATCAACCGTGAAGAGCTCAGTCCCCCAGGGTACTGTGCTTGCTCCAGTACTTTTTCTCATCCTCATATCGGACATAGACAAGAACACAACCTATAGCACTGTATCATCCTTTGCAGATGACACTAGGATCTTCATGAGAGTAGGCAACATAGAGGACACGGCGAACCTCCAGTCAGATGTAGCTCAGGTCTTTCTATGGGCTACAGAAAATAATATGGTGTTTAACGAAGATAAGTCCCAGCTCATGCGCTATGGAAAAAATGAAAATATAGAAACGGAAACCACGTACAAAACTCAGGCAAATCATAACATAGAACGAAAAGGCAATGTAAAGGATCTGGGTGTACTCATGTCGGAAGACCTTACCTTTAAAGAACACAATAAAGTAGCCGTCACAACTGCAAGAAAAATGACAGGTTGGATAACAAGAACTTTTCACACTAGAGATATATAGACGATGATACTTTTCAAAACGCTTGTGCTCTCTAGAGTGGAGTACTGCTGCACAATGACAGCACCTTTCAAAGCTGGAGAAATTGCTGACCTGGATAGCGTGCAGAGATCCTTTACTGCTAGAATCCACTCAGTAAAACATCTAAACTATTGGGACCGACTAAAAAGCCTAAAACTGTACTCCCTTGAGCGCAGGTGGGAGAGGTACATAATAATTTATACGTGGAAAATATTGGAGGGGCTGGTCCCAAACCTGCACACAGAAATAACATCACATGAGACCAGAAGACATGGCAGGATGTGCAGAATACCCCGTTGAAAAACAGAGGTGCAACTGGTACTCTGAGAGAGAACTCTATCAACATCAGAGGTCCGAGACTGTTCAACACGCTTCCACTACACATAACGGGCATAACTGGCCGACCCCTCACAGTGTTCAAGAGAGAACTGGATAAGCACCCCCAAAGGATACCTGATCAACCAGGCTGTGTCTCATACGTCAGGCTGCGAGCAGCCGCGTCCAACAGCCTGGTTGATCAGTCCGGCAACCAGGAGGCCTGGTCGACGACCAGGCCGCGGAGACGCTTAGCCCTGGAAGCACCTCAAGGTAACCTCAAGGTAACCTCAAGGTAAGGATCTTATTTTATCAGGAAGTAGTTGGGGGTCTTTGTTCGCCAGTATATAAAGTATCAGTTAAGTTCAGTATCTCAGTTTATAAAATCATGGGTTGATACCATGGTATCATGGTATCAACCCATGATACCATGTCATGGTGTAATGATCTAAGGCGTTTGCTTGGGAGTACCTAGAGCATAGGTTCGAATTCTCCTCATGGCCGCTACTTATTTTTTCAATGACACGTCATGTCAGTGTAGTTTTTCGATGGCATTTTTTCAGATAAATATCGCTAAAGGTCTTTAACCAGCTACCAATAAATTCTAGAACCCACTCTGCCTGATACAAGGGTTTCTTTGTTTTTCGTTTTCCTTTGGAAGATATCCCACTTTTGAAGTTATTTCATACATCAACAAGCTTGCCTTTAAATGTTTCTCTAACTCTTTTGAAAACAAATTGTGCTATCAATTATGAATTGTATTCATGTTCAATATGATTATGCAAATCAAGAGGCTTTGTCCTACATAGATTGATCTCTTTGGTACAGTGTAAGATCTATTCCTTTCTGTAATTATATTAACCCCTTGTTTAATATTATTACCTTGAAACATGATATATCAAGTGATTGGACAGTTACAGTTAGTGATTGTTCCCAGTTACAACTGTGTGCATAGAGGCGACTGAAGATTAGAATTCACATCGCCCAACTCTTCAAGGATTCAAGCCCTATGTCCTCGCAATTCAGAGTTTAATGTACTTTAATAACATTATATTTCACCCCCTATAACTAAAAAGCATCTTTATTTTCATGTAAAGTAATGCTTACAACTCCAAATTCGTATAATAATAAGTACTGAATGCTAAGATTGTCACATTGTTGATCTTACCTCCCTGGACACTTTGCCTATCATGCCAGACCAAGACCCGTCCTTCTGCTCAGATCCCCATTGTTTATCAGGAGGCCTCACCAGTGTGTACCTGATGCAAAAATAATCACAATTATTTTACTATCATTGTTCAAATTAATTTAAAAGCTTTAATAATTTTACAACTGAAGGTGCTACTTCTAAAATAGATAATAGATTGCAATTTTAAGTCTTAATATTAAAAGTTTGATAAAACGCAATAATAATTACATTTAGTAATCATGATAATGTGGTGGTTTTCTTTTCTATGTAAAGAACTCCTGAGTTTACCACTATATATCTTGTAAGCTAGACGTGCACCTGGTCGAGGCAGTTCTTTGAACAATGCTGTCATGTAAATTTCCACTAATATTTAGCTGAACATTCCTTCAAGTGTCTCAGTAAAGGAAAGATTTTCATAAAAAAATTTATTATAATACATGTGTTTGCAATATATATATCATATTCCACTTTTTCATTTGTTAGCTACATGACAGGTCAGTATGATTGACTCCTCCGCTGGATAACTATATTTTTTTTTCTTTAGCAACCGAAGCTCTCTAACAGCTTTTCAAGTACAAAGTTGTTTAAAAGAATAACTAGGCATTTACATTATTTTTCATGAATCCAGTAAAACTCATTCTAATAATTTATAGAGGTACAAGCTTCATCGATATATTTCCGCATGTTGTTGAGGTAAATATTTCAAATCTTTGGTTTTGAAGTATTTCAAATCAAAATATTTTAAATCAAATCAAATCACAATATCCAGAAGAAGATTTGTTTATATGGTTAGCCAAAATAAGGCAATTATCAGGAGAAAGCACTAAGCCATTACATCAATTCAACACTTGGTAGTGATTTGAAATAAAGATTTAGGACAGAACAAAATAAAGAATTTGTGGCCAACCACTTGAATGGTCGGGGACTGACTGCCGACCTGGAAGCAGAGAGGCCATCGCTGAACTCTCCAGTTCAAGTGTAAGAGTTTGATTTGATTATGTGAAGCTTTTTAACAATTCCATTACAATTTTGCCATTTATGAACAAAATGAAATGAGTTGAACAAACTGAAACTGTGAGAGATTTGGTTAAGTTAAATGTGAATATTCAACAAAACACTCAATCAGCGACAGTTTGAAAACAAATTGCTATTTTTTATTGAAATGATGATCAAATATTTTTTTCTTAACTGGAAAATGCAATATATTCCTCTGTTTATATAAATTTGATCGATAAAATATAAAGTGACAAGTCTTAATTAATATATACAATGCCACACTATTTTATAAATAAAACAACGACCTTAATGCACAATAAAAGTGGTTTTATAAATAAAAGTTGGTTGTTAAATTAAAAGCTTGAACTTAAATTTTTAATCAGTTATCTGTTAATATTACAAACCCACTTTAGGTGAGATTGTAAATTTTTTTTACAAAAGTAATTGTGAGTACTGTATGACAGATGTATTTTGCAAGTTGCCGATTGTTTAACAACATATAAGATAACATCATAGTGAAATGCAACCAGCTATCATATATTTGTCAAATCTGTGTTCTTAAGATCCTAATGCAATTTCCATGGTTACACTGAACTCATTATTTCATGCGTTAAAACTTAATAATATAAAAGTTCTGCTATGAGTTTACAATATAAAGACTATAATTAATGATTTAATCAACTTTACCATATATTTCACATGCTAAATTTAAAATTAATCCGCATGTTAAAACATCAGGTTTCTTCTTTCGGTTTATCATTTGAACATACACATATAATTATAAACGATGGAACAATCGAAGTTTATGGGAAAAATCTGTGGAAAGTTAACATGAATTTGGTCTCATGACAATGGAAGTGCATATAACAGAAGGAAACTAAAGATGACAAAAAATATTTCTGGGTGCAAGGAGAATGGGGAAGGCTAGGCCATTTTAAAAATTAGTGACCTGGACTAGGTGACATACATGGATATTAAATACACAGTTGTGTATACACCAGTTCATTGAATTGAACCGTATGGATTGGTCCTAGAGCTGAAGCTAAGCACAATGAAACTAAGCTTGTTTAGAAGCCCACATACAATGTTAATCATATAATCATGAACTCTATTATTATTTTTTATGGATTGATTTATTCATATATACAAAAGTTCTTATATTTTTCTACAGACATTAGCACGCATAGCGTTTTGGGCAAGTCCTTAAACCTAATTTCACTCCCCCCCCCCCCAGGAAGCAGCCTATAGCACCTGTCTAACTCCCAGGTGCCTATTAACTGTTAGGTGAACAGCGGCATCAGGGTGAAAGAAACTCTGCATATTTGTTTCCGCCTCTGCCGGGTATCGATCCCAGACCCTTAAGATTACGAACCCCGAGCGCAGTTCACCTCAGCCCAATATTAAATATTGTGTCCCACAATTACAACGTTCACCCACATAAATTACTAATTAGTGCTGATACATTCCTAAGTTAAAGAATTAGTGACAAATTAACCCTAACTCAGGAAATACATAATACAAATTGATGCTCACTCACGACAATGTATAAAAACTTACGTAAAATTTGTAGTATCGGCCAAGACTTGGAGCACTTTAGTATAGGTACTGAAGAACGTGAGTCTCTTTCCACCTGGCACTTTGGGATCGTCGACCATCACCGGGTCGTGAGTTAGATAAGCTTCTGTGATTACCACAAGATCTGGCCCATTGGAGAGCCTAAAAGGAAAATATCTGCATGAGGGGTTCTGTTACAGCAGAACAGACATAGCCTAATAACCAAAAAGAAATGAATTATTCCTAGGAAAATCATCCTAAATGAAGGAAATGTATGACTTCATGGTTGAGCCCAAATTGTATTAGCCAATATGATATAAAAGTAATGACAGGTTGGGAAAGACTTAACCCGGATATTTCAGGGAAAATTGTCAGATGAAAATTTTCCAGCTCCCTTGTACACTGAATGAGTGCACAGTGCATGTGAACAGATGCGTGTGCACCATAGAACCAGATTTTAATACAACTCTTACGCAGTCGTATGTTTGGTGTCTACGAGGGCCCTTGACGAGTGCTGGTCATTATGGCTACTGTGGTTGCTGTATCAAGTATGTAAAGAAAGTTATAGAAGGGAGTTGATTTCAGGTGGATTTTTTATACTAGTTCAAGTGAGGGAGGGGGTTTGGGGGGTTAACGGTTGAAGTGCTATCCCATTTCACGTGACTCCCTCGTGCCAGGGGGCAGAGCGTCGTCTCGGAGGAGCGTGAGTGGCCGAAGCTCCAGGCCTCCTGAGATGCTTCGCTATGATTGGTGGAATGAGCTGAGGGTACCAGCTTGAGCATGGGCCCTTACTTAGCGGGAAAAGCCATCCTTACACGTGTCGGTTGCTGAAGGAGGACGTGTCGTTCTCGTGCAAGGCCAAGCAACGGAAAAACCGCCTGCAACGACGCAAAAGTCACTCTCGATCGTCGAACCATCATCCTGGGACCGTGGGAATAAGAATCCGGTGTCGTGGAAGGGAAGGGAACTATCAGCGGGAAAGCTGTGTTGTTGTTGTTGTTAAAGATTCAGCTACTCGGAAGAAGTTCCAAGTAGCACGGGCTATGGTGAGCCCGTAGTGGACTTACCTGGCACAGGAGCAGGGCTGTGCTGATACATTCCCCTGACCTGTGAGAGTTTATCTGAGCGGGAAAGCGCCAAGCCATTAGATATATAGCACTTGAAAGAGGTCAGGATAAGGATTAGGAATGGGACCATGGGGAGGAGGGGTGAGGGACAGTGCCCATCCACTTGGATGGTCGGGGATTGAACGCCGACCTGCATGAAGTGAGACCGTCGCTCAACCGTCCCGCCCAAGTCAATCACGCGGGGACTATCCCTCTAAGTTAACGAGTGTGAACTTAGAGGGATAGTCCCCGCGTGATTGTGGGAAGCCACCCAGAGAAAGTGGAATGTGGAGGCTGTTATATCTATGTGTGGTCGTGACATCCGTTGTCTATCGTGCCTTCGTTACAAGGTACCTAGAAGAGACGAACTTATGAAGGTTTCAGTGTTGTGTGGGAACCTTGAATTCGTAATTCCGCGGTATTACCAGTGAGCAGTGAGGGGACTCTGTCATTGTCACGGGCCGCGCCATACCGTGTTGTACAGCGCCGTGTTAAGAGCGTGGTACCATCCCAGCGGCACCCGTGCCTCGCTCCAGCCGAGCCTAGACCGCAGGAGGGTACCTACCACCGCCACCCTGGTCCGTGTATCGGGGCACCGTACCAGCCACACCCGTGGTCCAGCTGACCAGGTAACGGAGTGGGAGACGCCCACTCCACCACCTACAGCAGCAGCAAGTGGGGAGTTCGTAGGAGTGTGTGGGAATGGCGACTGGTCGGTGAAAATGGAGTAAGTACCCGTTTCTGTTTTTGGTGTGTTAAACTCTGAAGCTGGTTTCGCACCCAATGTTCCGTTTGCCATTGTCCCTTTGAACACCTGGTGAGGTGATGGGAAGTGGAGACGTGTGAGCTACACCTGTTCTAACGTCATTCAAGTTGAAGAGTGGGCCAAACTGTGAGGGAAGACGTGTGTACGGACATAGAGGACATATAGACGCATTCAGTTGTGTGGAGTTGTTATTAATTTGACTGTATCTCCATGGGTGGAGGATAGTGATTATATTGCATTCCATTTCTCTATTGTGCCAGGTATGCAACTCTTTGCAGAGCGTTCCCGTTCCGGCAGTGTAGTGTGTAACGGGAGATTTCCCTTGATTAATTGATAATTTTATATTGTGTTTGGTCAGCGCTTTGTTACTGTTGTGTTGTGTTAGGGCCATGAATTATTATTGACATAATTTGCGGAGGAAGTGTTTTGCAAGTTGCCGTGGGCGGCAAAGTTGTACCGTGTTGTAAACTGTTGGCAATTTGTGTCCTTGGTGTAATGCATTGTGTACTGTGAATGATTCCGTGAGAATTAAAGTCATTAGCGTCCCTGGGGAAAATGATTGCTTAACGAGGGCATTCTTGTGTTGTTGAGCAGCGTTGTGAGTAACAAAAATATGTGGGTGCAGTTACCTGTCCGTGCGACAGTTAGTTGAGCACCCCCCCCCCCCTTGCTAATTTGTGTAATTACAAAGGTCACAGTGAGTTCACGCAGTGGTGAGCAATTGCCGGAAGTACGGACTAATGTAGCGTTAACGAATTAACGAGCCGTCGTTAATTAAGGGATTGATTAACGTAAGGGGTACACTAACGTCATGGTCGAAGTCAATTGAGCGGCCATAATTCGTTGGACTGATCGTATCTGTCTGCGGGTAGGGGGGATTAAGCACTAGAGTAGCTGATTAAGGGATTTAGCACCCGCCACTTGGTGAATTCACAGTGTTGATGTTTTTGTTTACATAGGGTATTGTGCTGCCTTGTGTAGTAGAGCAGTTGAACGCTCGTTAAGGTAATTTTGTCATAAGACAGGAAAGACCTGTCAATTTTTTTTCTTTTTTTTTCCTTTTTTTTGAGATATATACAAGAGTTGTTACATTCATGTACAGCCACTAGTACGCGTAGCGTTTCGGGCAGGTCCCTGGAATACGATCCCCTGCCGCGAAGAATCGTTTTTTCATCCAAGTACACATTTTACTGTTGCGTTAAACAGAGGCTACAGTTAAGGAATTGCGCCCAGTAAATCCTCCCCGGCCAGGATACGAACCCATGACATAGCGCTCGCGGAACGCCAGGCGAGTGTCTTACCACTACACCACGGAGACTGTGAATTGGGTGACAACAGTGTCTATCGATACTCGTCTGAATTAATAGGCTGTCGGTGTGACAGTAATTAACTGGAAATTACTCACTGACTGCTTGACGTCTCAAGTGTTATGTAACTAAAGGGCTTTTGAGTTATTGTTGTCATTTGAGTATCATGGAGACACGATTGTGTTAATGTAAAAAAAAAATTTTTTTATTTATTTTATTTTTACATGCAAGCATGCTTATAAGTACAATAAAAGCAAACCAAATACAACATAGAACAAAATAACAAAAGTACATAGCACAAACTTGCACAAGTACAAAGGAACAAAATCATGAAAAAAAACAGCCGGAAGGGCCGACCACAAAACAACAAAAATTACAAACAAAACACAAGTTATATAAGTAATATAAACACAGCAGAATACAAATAAAAAATGAAACACCATAACAAAATTACACAGAACAAGCCTACCAGCACCCCAAATACAGACGGAGAGGCACCAACACAAAACGATAATAATAATAATAATAATAATAATAACAATAACAACAAAGGAAATAAAATTTTATGACAAACTAAAGGAAAATCACAATGGCAAAACATAAGAAAAAGCATAAACCCAGGCCTGGGCATGCCAACAGCCTGAAGGGCACTCAACACGACACAAACAAGTGCCCAATCAGCACCATATAAACATAGAACCACAACAAAAATTTTAGAATATATAACATGACATCCACAACCAGACACACACACTGAACCAAGCCCCGGATCGCACAAGAACCGCACACACACACACAAGGCATACAAATAAACCCCTCAAAGCAAACTGGAGCACACAGGAACCGGGAAACATAAACACACACACACACTCTACCCACACCCCACAACCATACACACAAACAAACCACAACACACGATATACAAAAAATCATGGTCGAGGAACATAGACCGCAGGTGCAGGAGCATATTTCTCAGGGAACGAATCCCAAGGGTACTTCATCTTATAGGCCTCCCAAATAAAATCTTCCAAGTCGGTAGGGTTGAGAATCCCCTGCCACCGTGGTGCCAGCATAAACTCAGGAATTTCCAGATCAGGCAGAATCGGCCAATCCTTAAGATCACTTACGCAAGTCGCCTAACGAGGCCAGGGAGCGCAAACGACGCCCTTCGAGGAAGCAAACGACACCGAAGAAGTGTACGAGGGCTGCCGAGACGGCCGTGCCGCTGTACGCACATGAGCAGGGGACGGTTGAAGAAATGGTAACACCTCCACCGAGACCGCAGGAGACACTGAAGAGACGGCCAGAGACGGAAGAAGCGTCGAGACCGCCGCCAATGAAACGGGGTACGAGGAAGGGACTACAGAACCCCCAGAGCGAGCAGCCTTTTTCAACACCACCTCCAGGTCTCCCCACTCCCCACGAATCTCAGCAGGGGGAACTACCCCCACGAAGAACCGGAGCCATCCGACGCCGGCGACGCACCCGAAGCAGGATCTGCAGACATGAGGCCAGAAGTGGAGGCCGAAACCCCGACACCGGCATCCTCAGGCAGATGCACCTCCGCCACCACCGTAGTATGGAACACAACTGGAGCCTCCCCGCCTTCGCCGGAAGATCCACAATCGTCGAAGTCGCCAGCGTCAGCCCAAGCAGCAGATGAATGCCGGGAACGCTTAGGCTCTGGCCGCACATCATCAGACCCGGAGGCTGACTCAGAGACACGTGCACCACAAGCTGGGCGAACCGATGCACGTTGCAGAACGGCAGCATCCTCAACCACATGAGCATGGGGCACTAGACCAGGCACAGGAGGAAGCGCCGGATCCACCCCAGCATCCAGCACAGCTGGAACAGACGGCGAGGGTGCAGGTACCGGGTCACACGCAGCAGAGGCAGAACTGGAAGACGGGGGATTCGAGCAGAAGGCAGGCGGAAGAATCCCAGGGACACCAGCCGGAGCAGGACGATCACCAGGCGACAACACAACCTCCGGAGGAGAGGCGACAACAACAGGGGGCGCAACAGTCAACACAGGGGCCACATCCGCGGCGGAAGAGACGTCAACATCCGAAGCCTCCTCCACAGGAAGCGGCAGAAAATCCTCCTCACTGAAGGGGTTCACGGGCGCAACGGCAGGCGCAGAACAGTCAGCAGCCTGATGGCGCAAAAGGCCACAACGATAACACGTCTGAGGCTGGTGGGCGTAAAACACCCGAACGTTGTAACCCATAAGGCGCACAGAGGACGGAATGTCCGCCCCGAGCTACATGCCCAGGGTGCGAATATTAGTCCTCACACCCTTGAGGGACTGGAAGACACCACATTCAACCGCACACTAACTACGGCGCCAAACCGATCGAAGTACCTCCGTAGCAAACCCTCCAGAAACTCCAGGGAAGCCTGATGTACACAGACGTAAGTGAGGGCACCACTTCGATCAGAGAGGGTTACTGCCTGCACCATCCGGCAGGGGAATGATCCGCCCCTCGTAACATCGGAGAAATTCCCGATACGCCAACTCCTCCATGAACTTCACGATCGCCCGACGGGCTGTCACCAACTTGACTCCATAAATATCCATCACAGGGACAGAAAGTACATCACACACCAGCGCGACCTCCGGGTACCCACCCTGTAAAGAAAATTGGAGGCCCACAGACTGAGCCCGGACTACAGGGGGAAGAGGGACTCCCATCGTGAACGCCACGTCAGCAAAGCCGGGCAGAGACACACACGCCCCTAACCGTCCAATCTGGCAAACAAGCACCAACTGCCGGAGCGCCTAGGCAACACGTCTGCACCCCACCGGAGCGAGGACGCTTCTCCTGAGCACCCCCCTTGCTAATTTGTGAAATTACAAAAGTCACAGTGAGTTCACGCAGGAAAGTGGTGTGCGTGGTGACCGCCGGCCAGGTCGGACGTTCCTGAGGTCTCTCCGCTTCTGGCTAGTGTTTACGTTGGTTGATCGCTTGTTTGCCCTGCTGGTGGTGGTTTGCCACTGACAGGGTGACGTTTGCTTAGCCATGGGGACGTCTCGCCCTCCAATGACGAGGACGCTGTCAGCTGGTCTGGCGTTTACGGTGCCGGTGGACCATCCATTGGTTGGTGTCGCCCTGGTGGACGTGCTGCATGTGGAGCTGTCGGACCTGGTGGGCATCCAGCTGCTTCAGGGCAACCATGCTGTAGTCAAGTTCCGCCTCCAGGCTGCCTTTCAGGCGTTTCTCGAGCGGTGTGAGGGGCGTGTTTACCCTCTCCCTGATTCTGCTGGCTCCGTTAAGGTAGTGAATCTCAGTGTCACCTTGACGTCTGTGACGGTACATGGTGCCCCCTTCGAATTTCAGGACGACTTTTGAACCTCCTGTTTCGAACGGTTTGGGGCTGTGTTAAGTGTTCGATGGAATAAGGTCGTTGCCGGGCACTGTGTTGGTATGCTTGACGGCTCCCGCACCCTGACAATGTCGCTGAAGTGTAGTGTACCGTCGTCGATGTCCGTGTTGGGTTACACGCTCCGCTGCCTGTATCGGGGTCAACCGCGCACCTGTTATCGGTGTGGTCACGAGGGTCATCTGGCTGCAGCGTGCGACGTGGGAGCAACTGGTCGGGTGCATGTTCTTCGTGCGGAGGATTTTCCGCCCCTGTTGCGTTCGGACGGTGTGGGTGCTGTGCCTGAGGCGCCTGACTGCCTATCTGCTGCTCCGCCTGTTGGGGCGAGTTCTCTGGCCCGTGCGACACGTCAGGTGACTTCTGTGGCCCCTGGGGTTGTTGAGCCGGTGTGTGAGGGTGACGGGGCGTCGCCTGCGCTGCGTGTAGTGCAGGATGTCCCGGTGGAGGTTCATGTCCCGCCCCCGCCTGTGGATGTGGTAACGGCTCCCGGGGACGTGGGTTCTGCTGTTTTGGAGGGGGTGCTTCGGCATGGTGAGGTGCCTGCCGTGCCTGTGTGTGTTAACGACTGTAGTTCTGCTCTTTCCATCCCTTTGCAGAAGCGTGCACGTCGGTGTTCTGAGGCTGTTTCCCTGGATGATGTGGACAGTGTGGGTGATGTGGCCTCTGTGGACTCTTCGGACGGTGCGAGTGTGGCCTGTGTGGATGTAAAGATGGTGGCCGTGCCTGCGGAGGGGCCTGCTGGGCATGGTGTGGTGCGACCTGTCTCGAAGCGTTCGCGGCGGGCTCGGAGTGTGTCTCCCCTTCGTGGTGTGCCTTGGGAGGAGGTGGGGGAGTATGGTGCTCAGCTGGCGTCCCCCGCCGTGGATGATGGTGCTGTGCGGGGCTCAGAAGTTGCTACCTGTGTCCGCCTTCCTGTGTCACCTGCTGTTGGATCCCCGCAGTGGGGGGTTGTCCCTGATGATTGGGACCTCGTCGTGATGTTGCGGAAAGATGTGCGCCGGGGGGCCTCGGCTCCTGTGCCCTGTGGTGGGGCCGCTTCCGCGCCTGCTTCCCCTGCTGTTCCCCCTCCTTCATTGCCCCGGTCTGGTGGTTGCCTAGTCCCGTCTGCTGGGGTCGTGCCCTGTGAGGGTCCGGAGTTGGGCCCTTATTGGGATACCCGGGTGCTTCCGATCCCATGGTGCTCGTCCACTATCTGGGTATCGTCTAAGAAGGTGTTTGTTTATAGGGTGCCGGATAGGATGTCTCAGCCGAGGGTACTGCCTGATGGCCGGCTGCCCGCCGACCTGTGGGTGATTTGGGAAGCGTACCGCTTGCGCTTTCCGATACGTAAGTTTCCGGAGAAGTATTAGTTCCCGTCTTGCGCACACCGCTACGCCGTGCCTGGATCAGCTGCCACCGTGACCACGCCTCCCCGCCCCCCGGTGCGGGGAGTCTCCCTCTAACGTTCGCCTCTGTTTTCGTCGCCACTCCTCTTTCTATGGCCCATCACATCTACCGCTTTTGACTTTCTTCTCCTCACCATCAACGCGTCTCCTTACATCTGTCCTGGTGCAGTCATCGGGAGGGTTACCCCTTCATGCAAACTGCACCTATTCTCAAGAAGAAGAGTTCACGCAGTGGTGAGCAATTGTCGGAAGGACGGACTAATGTAGTGTTAACGAATTAACGAGCCGTCGTTAATTAAGTGATTGATTAACGTAAGGGTTACACTACCGTCATGGTCGAAGTCAATTGAGCTGCCATAATTCGTTGGACTGATCGTATCTGTCGGCGGGGAGGGGGGATTAAGCACTAGAGTAGCTGATTAAGGGATTTAGCACCCGCCACTTGGTGAATTCACACAGTGTTGATGTTTTTGTTTACATAGGGTGTTGTGCTGCCTTGTGTAGTAGAGTAGTTGAACCATCGTTAAGGTAATTTTGTCATAAGACCGGAAAAACCTGTCAGTTGGGTGACAACAGTGTCTATCGATACTCGTCTGAATTAATATTCTTTCGGTGTGACAGTAATTAACTGGAAATTACTCACTGAATGCTGGACGTCTCAAGTGTTATGTAACTAAAAGGCTTTCGAGTTATTGTTGTCATTTGAGTATCATGGAGACACGATTGTGATAATGTAAATTGAATTGTTGCTGACCGTTATGACAGTCGATTAACATAATTGTTTTATGTTCAATTAGTGTACTTTTATTATTGTTTGTGTCTTGAGACACTAGTGTTAACGTTAGATTTTTATAGGGGTCATCAGTTTTAGATCATTCGCCTAGTTACTTGGAACCTCGCTGAGAGGGCGGCGAGAGCCATTCAAGATTTGTGACTATTGTATATTGCTCAACGTGAGAACCGTGACATATATTGATTGGAAGCTTGCATCACCAGTGGGCACCACTCTGTTCAGTTAGTGTCATTTTCTCAGTCAGCGACGCCGGGAAGGATTCCGTGGGTCCACCAGGCTGTTGAATTAGCTGTTGCTAAATGTGCCACTGGGTAGACAGTAACATAAACTTGTGTTGTAGTAGTACTTGATTTTTGTTGAATAAATTGTTATTGTTCTAGAAACAGTTGTTTAGTTCAATCCCGCAATATTATTGTCCCACTTATCATATTCTGCTACGCCTTGCATGCTTGTGTGTACATTGAGCCTGTTCCCAGAGCTCGAGTTCGATTCATAGCACTACACTTCAAAATAATTTTAAGTGAGTTCCCGTTGGTTACCCCTCTATTAGTTCATCACTAGAAGGAGAAAACGACCCAAGTGGACAGGTTTTACCCGTGTAGTGGAAGCCTGGCGGCTTCCTCCCGCTTGTCCTATAGTCTCAGGCTTGAAGTTAAATATCTGCTAGTAGACAGTTATTTCTGTTTGAGGTCTGCTTCCCATGCAAAGTAGTTACATTAACGTAACATCAATAGGAAATACTTTTTTGATCAAGTAAAAGTCAAAGAAAAAATCTCACACAAATAAATGTTCAAATTTCAGTTCGTTATGTTTACCAGAAATAATCATGAGAATGGTGATATTTACTCGTAACAAGTATTTTATTGCTGTATTAATATACGTAATATACTTGAAGAAACACGTAACGACCATTTATTGTTGTAATATTACAACTATTTATTGCATATAAAAGTTGCAATCTAGAACTTAAGTACAAGTATTTATGTTTGTTATTTATTGCTAGAATGAGTGCTTGGCAGTGTCCGAGTCTTTCTCCATTTCTCCTGCCTCACCAGATCTTCCTCTCCTTCCTCTCTTTCTCTCCCTCTCCTCCATTTCTCTCTTTTCCACACCATTCATCCCCCTCAACTGCTTCCTCCCCCCACCTTCTGGCCCATCCCTCTTTCCTTTAACCTTGTCCTCCCCTGTGTCTCTTACCTCACCGATCACCATTTCTCTCATCCCATTCATTTCCTCTCCTTGTATCCTCTCTTTATCTCTTTCAAAACATAGAATCTATGAAACCAAAAGTAATGTTGATTCAAAGTTAAGTAAACTTATTAACACTGACTCAACGTTATCAACGTTGAGTCAAAGTTAATAACACTGAATTAACATTGGTCTTGAATATTGTGCAAAATGGGTATTCGATACAATGTTGCAAAAACATTATTTTCTCATTGTGTGTGTCGAAGTATATGTGCAACATGGTTGGGCTGTTGTTGCCGGAATCCAAGAGCGAACGGCTGCCACTGAAATATAACGAAAATTTTGGCAATGGCCGCTGTCGACCAAATGATTGAATACTTTCATAATAAAAAATTCCAAACAAAAAATGTTCTAACTTCATTTTTAAAACATTATTCACTGATCTCTGAAAAATATGCAGACGTTTTCTACCAAGCGTATTTTCCCTGTGGCAGTGAAAACATGTTACAATTAAGGGGTTGGGATCCAAAAATCTCAAACTCTATAATATCACTTCCCTATAATCTGTATGGTAAATGCACCAACTTATCCTAAGGAATCAACATCGTAACATGAAAAACAAACGTAATACCAAATAAATAATTTTATAAATTGATAATTGTAGATTTTGAAATTCAAACAAAAAATATTAAAATTTAACCAATTTGTCTTATATTAATTATGGTCCTAGAATGACATATGATGATCAATTGCTGTTGTTTGAGTTAGGTGTGGGAGTATAGTTTACTGTAAACAAAATATGTCAATGAGGCCTTCCAAATTTGTGGTCAATTTTGACGAAAACAATTGATGATCCCAAAAGTTATAAATTTATGAATTAATAAACAACACCACGCTTAGAACAAAGAACGTGTCATATAATATGTGTAAATGATGAGAATTGAACAGTAAATTTAATCTTTGTATAGTCTTAAATTTGAAAAGTTAGTTTTTTGGGAAAATTTATGTGAAGTTCACGACAGTGAATTAGGTCGTTCTACATTATGACTTTCCTTGAAAGTTTTAATAAACATGGTTTGCCAATCGTTCTCGAATATGTGAAAGTTGTAGGTCAATATGTATAGAGATGAAGTTAGGAATAAATATCCCCTCCCCATAATACACAAAATATAGGAATAAAGATAATTGTTAATAAAGATAATAAGTTCACTTTATATTAGTGATAAGGTCCGCATCTGGACTCTATTTATCACTTCAACCAAAAACGACAAAGAGAATAGAGTTTGAAATGTGTACAAAATCGGCAAAAAATAAATAAAAATCACAACTTCTGCCACTTGTTGCTGACTACTATGTTGACCAATTTTGTTCAAACACTATATTCGTAGTGCAGATTGTACATGCTCCACGATGTTGAAGCTAAAAAAAGTAAAATGATAAACAAAGGAGACAAAACAAAATAATAATAATTGACCCCTAAGAAAAAAACCATTGTGGACATTGATGGTTTTAGAAGCAAGACCATAGGAACTTAACAGCCTATTAATATCCATTCATCTAATTGTTCTTCTCACTCACGTAATGTAACACCTCCCCCAAAGAGAATATAAGCTTTGGCAGAGCACGGATAATTTGTCCTTGAATATATAATGAGTGCCTTACAAAATACATCCCTAGGCGTCAAACCATAAAATCATGAGAAAATGAACTTTGGAGAGTTAATTTTTCAACTTCTGTCGTCAGTGAAGATAAACATAAGTATATTGAGGAAAATCGTGTTAGAATCAATAATCTTACCCTTTCGGTTATATTCAACATTTAATATATATATATATATATATATATATATATATATATATATATATATATATATATATATATATATATATATATATATATATATATATATATATATATATATATATATATATATATATATATATATATATATATGTTGTTGTCTTGCCTATATAATGGGTTTTTTGGAGCTTACAGTCCCAGTAAAAAAAAAAACAGTATATAGGCACGGCAACAACATTTCTCTCTAGGCGTTTAACGATGCATAAACAACAGGGCTCCATTAAGGAACATATAATCTCTTCCCACAACCAAACCATCGCCAGAGAAATCCTAGTAAACAACACAGAAATCATCGATAGATACAGCGATAGCAGGCGGCTTGACGTTTGCGAGGCACTACACATTAAGAAGTCAAGACCAGCAATCAACAGCCAATTAATGAACAACTATATTCTACCCACCTCAAGACTCCGCTCCAATATAGAAGCATCAAGAAATATGGACCAATAGGCTTTCTACAATCACTTCCATTTCAATACCCATTGTTTCGTGTTCTGCCTTGTGTTGATGAAATTAATACCCTATTAATGCCACCTCTTGTTCTGTCTTGTGTTGATGAAATTAATACCCTATTAATGCCACTTCACCCCATCCACCTCACTCAAATGTAGATATAAACAAAATCGGAGATGCGTAAGTTCTATTCAGTTGTGTATTTGTAAACTAAAGTCTTTGAAAATGTAATAAGTTTTACGAAACGCGCTCGTGTCGCGTCAGACTAGAAATAAAAATGAATTTTGGAGAATTGATTTTTGAATTACCTCCAACAGCGAAAAGAAATGTACGAAAGATTGAGAAAATTCGTGTTAGAATTATTAATCTTACTTTTTCGGTCATATTTAATAATATATATATATATATATATATATATATATATATATATATATATATATATATTATTAATTCTTTATAATATAGAATTAAATAATTCTTTTTCGGTCATATTTAATAATATATGTCTACAGGAAAGACTGCTACCAAAATATACTAATATATATATATATATATATATATATATATATATATATATATATTATTAAATATGACCGAAAAAGTAAGATTAATAATTCTAACACGAATTTTCTCAATCTTTCGTACATTACGCTTCACTGTTGGAGGTAAATCAAAAATCACTTCTCCAAAATTCATTTTTATTTCTAGTCTGACGCGACACGGGTGCGTTTCGTAAAACTTATTACATTTTCAAAGACTTCACAAATACACAACTGATTAGAACTTACGTATTCTCTGATTTTACATCTACATTTGAGTGAGGTGGGAAGGGTGATGTGGCATTAACACAGGACAGAACAAGAGGGGATATTAATAGGGTATTAAAAGTATCAACACAAGACAGAACAGAAACAATGGGTATTGAATAGAAGTGTTTGTAGAAAGCCTATTGGTCCATATTTCTTGATGCTTCTATATTGGAGCGGAGTCTTGAGGTGGGTAGAATATAGTTGTGCAATAATTGGCGATTGCTGATTGCTGGTGTTGACTTCTTGACGTGTGCCTCGCAAACGTCAAGCCGCCTGCTATCGCTGTATCTATCGATGATTTCTGTGTTGTTTACTAGGATTTCTCTGGCGATGGTTTGGTTATGGGAAGAGATTATATGTTCCTTAATGGAGCCCTGTTGCTTATGCATCGTTAAACGCCTAGAAAGAGATGTTGTTGTCTTGCCTATATACTGGGTTTTTTGGAGCTTACAGTCCCCAAGTGGGCATTTGAAGGCATAGACGACGTTAGTCTCTTTTAAAGCGTTCTGTTTTGTGTCTGGAGAGTTTCTCATGAGTAGGCTGGCCGTTTTTCTGGTTTTATAGTAAATCGTCAGTTGTATCCTCTGATTTTTGTCTGTAGGGATAACGTTTCTATTAACAATATCTTTCAGGACCCTTTCCTCCGTTTTATGAGCTGTGGAAAAGAAGTTCCTGTAAAATAGTCTAATAGGGGGTATAGGTGTTGTGTTAGTTGTCTCTTCAGAGGTTGCATGGCTTTTCACTTTCCTTCTTATGATGTCTTCGATGAAACCATTGGAGAAGCCGTTATTGACTAGGACCTGCCTTACCCTACAGAGTTCTTCGTCGACTTGCTTCCATTCTGAGCTGTGGCTGAGAGCACGGTCGACGTATGCGTTAACAACACTCCTCTTGTACCTGTCGGGGCAGTCGCTGTTGGCATTTAGGCACATTCCTATGTTTGTTTCCTTAGTGTGGACTGCAGTGTGGAAACCTCCGCCCTTTTCCATGACTGTTACATCTAGAAAAGGCAGCTTCCCATCCTTTTCCGTCTCGTAAGTGAAACGCAGCACGGAACTCTGCTCAAATGCCTCCTTCAGCTCCTGCAGATGTCTGACATCAGGTACCTGTGAAAAAATGTCGTCAACATACCTGCAGTATATGGCCGGTTTCAAGTTCATGTCGACTAAGACTTTTTGCTCGATGGTACCCATGTAGAAGTTTGCAAACAGGACACCTAGGGGAGAACCCATGGCGACCCCATCTACTTGCTTATACATGTGCCCATCCGGGCTCAAGAAGGGTGCCTCTTTAGTACAAGCTTGGAGTAGTTTCCTCAGAATACTTTCTGGCATGTCAAGAGGAGTACAGGCTGGATCACGATACACTCTGTCGGCTATCATTCCGATTGTCTCGTCCACAGGTACGTTGGTAAACAGCGATTCTACGTCCAACGAGGCTCTTATCCCTGTGGCCCGTGTGCCCCGCAGTAAGTCCACAAATTCCTTTGGAGACTTCAGGCTGAAGGCGCAAGGAACATAAGGAGTCAGCAGGCCGTTGAGTCGCTTCGCCAGTCTGTACGTGGGTGTGGGTATCTGGCTAATGATTGGCCGAAGTGGGTTTCCAGGCTTGTGCGTCTTGACATTTCCATACGCATATCCAGGTTTATATTCCCCAATGATCTTTGGCAGGTGGAGTTCGGATTTCTTGGCGTTCACAGTTTCGATCAGTTTGTTGACCTTTGCTTTTAATTCGGCTGTAGTGTCCTTCGTTAC
Source organism: Procambarus clarkii (assembly GCF_040958095.1). Taxonomy (NCBI): domain Eukaryota; kingdom Metazoa; phylum Arthropoda; class Malacostraca; order Decapoda; family Cambaridae; genus Procambarus; species Procambarus clarkii. The sequence goes on along the minus strand of NC_091174.1, from coordinate 44,163,872 downwards.
CCTTTGGAACTTAGTTTTGTCAGAGAGTATGATGTTCATTTTCGCCAGATATTCGTCTTTTTTAAGAATGACATATATTGGCGACTTGTCACCTCTCCTGACAACTATCTCCTTGTTCTCACGAAGGCTTTTAGCTGCCGCTTTAAGCTCGGGGGACAGTATGGTGCTTCTGTAGTTGCCTCGATTCTTTCCTCCTTCTGCAATAAATTCTGCTTGTAAGGTATCTTTGGTAGTGACCTTCTTTTGTGTCTCGAGGTCGAATATGTCGTCCAACAGAATTTCCAACTCTACTTTCCGGGCCATTTCACTCGGTCTGGACATAACATGACAGTTTATGCCCAGATTTAAGAGAGTGACTTGGTCCTCAGTGAGGTTAATTCCTGCAAGGTTCAGGAAGCCATCTCTTGGTCGTGGAATTGCCATAGGTCCTCCATATAATGTTGTTAGTTTCTTGATAATCCTTGTTTCAGTGCTGAGGTGATGTTGGTCTGTGAGGATGTCGAGGTGTTGTTCAATGCGGGTACGGATACTATGGTCGATGTTGCTATTTCTCCACTCGTTTGTAGCATGAAGTAGTTGCGTTTTGTTGTCTTTAATTTCATTCTCTGCCTTGTACATCTGATCACGAATCAGATCCTGGCGATATTTTATCGTGAAGGCTTGATTCCTTGCTGCTGGGTCGTGCACTTTAATATTAGTATATTTTGGTAGCAGTCTTTCCTGTAGACATATATTATTAAATATGACCGAAAAAGTAAGATTAATAATTCTAACACGAATTTTCTCAATCTTTCGTACATTACGCTTCACTGTTGGAGGTAAATCAAAAATCACTTCTCCAAAATTCATTTTTATTTCTAGTCTGACGCGACACGGGCGCGTTTCGTAAAACTTATTACATTTTCAAAGACTTCACAAATACACAACTGATTAGAACTTACGTATTCTCTGATTTTATATCTACATTTGAGTGAGGTGGGAAGGGTGATGTGGCATTAACACAAGACAGAACAAGAGGGGATATTAATAGGGTATTAAAAGTATCAACACAAGACAGAACAGAAACAATGGGTATTGAATAGAAGTGTTTGTAGAAAGCCTATTGGTCCATATTTCTTGATGCTTCTATATTGGAGCGGAGTCTTGAGGTGGCTGTTTGCAAACTTCTACATGGGTACCATCGAGCAAAAAGTCTTAGTCGACATGAACTTGAAACCGGCCATATACTGCAGGTATGTTGACGACATTTTTACACAGGTACCTGATGTCAGACATCTGCAGGAGCTGAAGGAGGCATTTGAGCAGAGTTCCGTGCTGCGTTTCACTTACGAGACGGAAAAGGATGGGAAGCTGCCTTTTCTAGATGTAACAGTCATGGAAAAGGGCGGAGGTTTCCACACTGCAGTCTACACTAAGGAAACAAACATAGGAATGTGCCTAAATGCCAACAGCGACTGCCCTGACAGGTACAAGAGGAGTGTTGTTAACGCATACGTCGACCGTGCTCTCAGCCACAGCTCAGAATGGAAGCAAGTCGACGAAGAACTCTGTAGGGTAAGGCAGGTTCTAGTCAATAACGGCTTCTCCAATGGTTTCATCGAAGACATCATAAGAAGGAAAGTGAAAAGCCATGCAACCTCTGAAGAGACAACTAACACAACACCTATACCCCCTATTAGACTATTTTACAGGAACTTCTTTTCCACAGCTCATAAAACGGAGGAAAGGGTCCTGAAAGATATTGTTAATAGAAACGTTATCCCTACAGACAAAAATCAGAGGATACAACTGACGATTTACTATAAAACCAGAAAAACGGCCAGCCTACTCATGAGAAACTCTCCAGACACAAAACAGAACGCTTTAAAAGAGACTAACGTCGTCTATGCCTTCAAATGCCCACTTGGGGACTGTAAGCTCCAAAAAACCCAGTATATAGGCAAGACAACAACATCTCTTTCTAGGCGTTTAGCGATGCATAAGCAACAGGGCTCCATTAAGGAACATATAATCTCTTCCCATAACCAAACCATCGCCAGAGAAATCCTAGTAAACAACACAGAAATCATCGATAGATACAGCGATAGCAGGCGGCTTGACGTTTGCGAGGCACAACACATCAAGAAGTCAACACCAGCAATCAACAGCCAATTATTGCACAACTATATTCTACCCACCTCAAGACTCCGCTCCAATATAGAAGCATCAAGAAATATGGACCAATAGGCTTTCTACAAACACTTCTATTCAATACCCATTGTTTGTGTTCTGTCTTGTGTTGATACTTTTAATACCCTATTAATATCCCCTCTTGCTCTGTCTTGTGTTAATGCCACATCACCCCTCCCACCTCACTCAAATGTAGATATAAAATCGGAGATACGTAAGTTCTAATCAGTTGTGTATTTGTGAACTAAAGTCTTTGAAAATGTAATAAGTTTCACGAAACGCGCCCGTGTCGCGTCAGACTAGAAATAAAAATGAATTTTGGAGAATTGATTTTTGATTTACCTCCAACAGTGAAGCGTAATGTACGAAAGATTGAGAAAATTCGTGTTAGAATTATTAATCTTACTTTTTCGGTCATATTTAATAATATATATATATATATATATATATATATATATATATATATATATATATATATATATATATATATATATATATATATATATATATATATATATATAACTTTAGAACACTTTCCCACCAGGAGACTCGAACCCTAGCCAGCACAAAAGCCTTCCAGCAACTGGCATAACAGGTACGCCTTAACCCTCTCCACCACCTGCTCAGACCCTTAAAAGAGATGGTAATTTCGGAGTATTTAAATACACCAAAGATCACCACCTCCCAAGAGCACTAGAGCAAGTGAGGGGTCATTTAGACGTTAATTTCATCAAGTCCCTGTTAATATGGGAAGACACAGTGTCTATGCTTAAGGCACAACTCTCCTAAACACGAGAGTGAAGTATACAACTTTAGAACACTTTCCCACCAGGAGACTGGAACCCTAGCCAGCACAGAAGCCTTCCAGCAACTGGAAGCCTTCCAGGAGACTCCTTCGAGTCTCCTGGTGGGAAAGTGTTCTAAAGTTGTATACTTCACTCTCGTGTTTAGGAGAGTTGTGCCTTATATATATATATATATATATATATATATATATATATATATATATATATATATATATATATATATATATATATATATATATATATATATATATATATATATATATATATATATATATTTATGCATATATATATATTTATGCATATATATATATATATATATATATATATATTTATGCATATATATATATATATATATATATATATATATATATATATATATATATATATATATATATATTTATGCATATATATATATTTATGCATATATATATATATATATATATATATATATATATATATATATTTATGCATATATATATATATATATATATATATATATATATATATATTTATATATATATATATATATATATATATATATATATATATATATATAACTATATATATATATATTACACACACATATATATATATATATATATATATATATATATATATATATATATATATATATATATATATATATATATATATATATATATATATATATGCAACAATGATCACAAAAACACTGATCCAAGTATGCAGAATAACCACATATGAAGAATAGAAAATGCTTAACGCGTTTTCGGCTAATTCGCCTTCATCAGAGCAAAGTAGAATCCTTTGCTCTGATGAAGGCGAATTAGCAGAAAACGCGTTAAGCATTTTCTATTCTTCATATGTGGTTATTCTGCATATATATATATATATATATATATATATATATATATATATATATATATATATATATATATATATATATATATATATATATATATATATATATATATGTCGTACCTAATAGCCATAACGCACTTCTCAGCCTACTATGCAAGGCCCGATTTGCCTAATAAGCCAAGTTTTCACGAATTAATTGTTTTTCGACTACCTAACCTACCTAACCTAACCTAACCTAACTTTTTCTGCTACCTAACCTAACCTAACCTATAAAGATAGGTTAGGTTAGGTAGGGTTGGTTAGGTTTGGTCATATATCTACGTTAATTTTAACTCCAATAAAAAAAAATTGACCTCATACATAATAAAATGGGTAGCTTTATCATTTCATAAGAAAAAAATTCGAGAAAATATATTAATTCAGGAAAACTTGGCTTATTAGGCAAATTGGGCCTTGCATAGTAGGCTGAGAAGTGCGTTCTGGCTACTAGGTACGACATATATATATATATATATATATATATATATATATATATATATATATATATATATATATATATATATATATATATGTCGTACCTAGTAGCCAGAACGTACTTCTCGGCCTACTATGCAAGGCCGATTTGCCTAATAAGCCAAGTTTTCCTGAATTAATATATTTTCTCAAAATGTTTTCTTATGAAGTGATAAAGCTATCCATTTCATTATGTATGAGGTCAATTTTTTTTATTGGAGTTAAAATTAACGTAGATATGTGACCGAACCTAACCAACCCTACCTAACCTAACCTAACCTATCTTTATAGGTTTGGCTAGGTTAGGTAGCCGAAAAAGTTAGGTTAGGTTAGGTAGGTTAGGTAGTCGAAAAACAATTAATTCATGAAAAGTTGGCTTATTAGGCAAATTGGGCCTCGCATAGTAGGCTGAGATGGGCGTTCTGGCTACTAGGTACGACATATATATATATATATATATATATATATATATATATATATATATATATATATATATATATATATATATATATATATATATATATATATATATATAACTGAAAACTCACACCCCAGAAGTGACTCGAACCCATACTGCCAGGAGCAACGCAACTGGTATGTACAGGGACGCCTTAATCCGCTTGACCATCACGACCGGACATAAGGAAGTGATAGCTGAAGCTATTTGAACCACTTCCCCGCCGGCACTCGGATGGTAATCTTGGGCATAGCATTTAATCAAATCACCTCATTCTTTGGGGCACACGTGAGGAACACAAATGCAAACAAGTCTGAATGGTCCCCAGGACTATATACAACTGAAAACTCACACCCCAGAAGTGACTCGAACCCATACTGCCAGGAGCAACGCAACTGGTATGTACAGGGACGCATTAATCCACTTGACCATCACGACCGGACATAAGGAAGTGATAGCCGAAGCTATTTGAACCACTTCCCCGCCGGCACTCGGATGATAATCTTGGGCATAGCATTTTATCAAATCACCTCATTCTTTGGGGCACACTTGACGAACACAAATGCAAACAAGCCTGAATGGTCCCCAGGACTATATACAGCTGAAAACTCACACCCCAGAAGTGATTCGAACCCATACTGCCAGGAGCAACGCAACTGGTATGTACAGGGACGCCTTAATCCGCTTGACCATCACGACCGGACATAAGGAAGTGATAGCCGAAGCTATTTGAACCACTTCCCCGCCAGGAAGTGGTCCTGGGAAGAAGATGAAAATGGAAGAAATGGTCCTGGGGACCATTCAGGCTTGTTTGCATTTGTGATCCTCACGTGTGGCCCAAAGAATGAGGTGATTTGATAAAATGCTATGCCCAAGATTACCATCCGAGTGCCGGCGGGGAAGTGGTTCAAATAGCTTCGGCTATTGTACTCTTCAAGTCACTTGTGTTGTCCCGTCTTGAGTACTGCTCAATACTCACTTCCCCCTTCAGAGCAGGAGAGATTGCTGAAATAGAGGGAATACAGAGAACATATACAGCACGCATAGATGCAATAAAGCACCTAAATTATTGGGATCGTCTCAAAGCTCTCCAAATGTACTCACTAGAAAGAAGACGAGAGAGATATCAAATAATATACACCTGGAAGATACTGGAGGGCCAAGTACCAAATCTACACAGTAAAATAACAACGTACTGGACTGAACGACATGGAAGAAAATGTAGAATAGAACCAATGAAGAGCAGAGGTGCCATAGGCACAATCAGAGAACACTGTATAAACATCAGAGGTCCGCGGTTGTTCAACGTCCTCCCAGCAAGCATAAGAAATATTGCCGGAACAACTGTGGACATTTTTAAGAGGAAACTAGATTTATTCCTCCAAGGAGTGCCGGACCAACCGGGCTGTGGTGGGTATGTGGGCCTGCGGGCCGCTCCAAGCAACAGCCTGGTGGACCAAACTCTCACAAGTCGAGCCTGGCCTAGGGCCGGGCTTGGGGAGTAGAAGAACTCCCAGAACCCCATCAACCAGGTAACCAGGTAACCAGGTATCACTTCCTTATGTCCAGTTGTGATGGTCAAGCGGATTAAGGCGTCCCTGTACATATCAGTTGCGTTGCTCCTGGCAGTATGGGCTCGAGTCACTTCTGGGGTGTGAGTTTTCAGTTGTATATAGTCCTGGGGACCATTCAGGCTTGTTTGCATTTGTGTTCCTCACGTGTGCCCCAAAGAATGAGGTGATTTGATAAAATGCTATGCCCAAGATTACCATCCGAGTGCCGGCGGGGAAGTGGTTCAAATAGCTTCGGCTATCACTTCCTTATGTCCGGTCGCGATGGTCAAGCGGATTAAGGCGTCCCTGTACATACCAGTTGCGTTGCTCCTGGCAGTATGGGTTCGAGTCACTTCTGGGGTGTGAGTTTTTAGTTGTATATAGTCCTGGGGACCATTCAGGCTTGTTTGCATTTGTGTTCCTCACGTGTGACCCAAAGAATGAGGTGATTTGATAAAATGCTATGCCCAAGATTACCATCCGAGTGCCGGCGGGGAAGGGGTTCAAATAGCTTCGGCTATCACTTCCTTATGTCCGGTCGTGATGGTCAAGCGGATTAAGGCGTCCCTGTACATACCAGTTGTGTTGCTCCTGGCAGTATGGGTTCGAGTCACTTCTGGGGTGGGAGTTTTCAGTTGTATATAGTCCTGGGGACCATTATATATATATATATATATATATATATATATATATATATATATATATATATATATATATATGTCGTACCTAGTAGCCAGAACTCACTTCTCAGCCTACTATTCAAGGCACGATTTGCCTAATAAGCCAAGTTTTCCTGAATTAATATATTTACTATAATTTTTTTCTTATGAAATGATAAAGCAACCCTTTTCTCTATGTATGAGGTCAATTTTTTTTTATTGGAGTTAAAATTAACGTAGATATATGACCGAACCTAACCAACCCTACCTAACCTAACCTAACCTATATTTATATGTAAGGTTAGGTTAGGTAGCCAAAAAAAGCTAGGTTAGGTTAGGTTAGGTAGGTTAGGTAGACGAAAAAACATTAATTCATGAAAACTTGGCTTATTAGGCAAATCGGGCCTTGAATAGTAGGCTGAGAAATGCGTTCTGGCTATTAGGTACGACATATATATATATATATATATATATATATATATACATATATATACATACATATATATGCAATTGACGATCACAAAACACTGATCATTTTATGAGTAAAATCCACAGAGAAATGTGAAATGAGGTGAACGTTTCGGCTTTGTTAAAGCCGTTGTCAACACCAGACTGACTAAGGAGAAGGGAGAAGGGGGAGGATATATAGGCCGACACCTGACCAACCCATCCCTAGGGTTGGTCAGGTGTAATTAACCAAAAACAGGTATAGCTTAGCTTAGAATGGTCAAAGAGGATTAAGCGGTCAGAGAATAAGGATGAAAGATTAAAGAAAAGCCTCATGAACACAAAATATATGAATATACAATTATAATGAGACATTGTAAGCCTCTCTATCAGAGTTGTTTCTTAAACTGTTGTGCAATATTATAACTTAAAAATGGATCAAGTTTGTCTTAATCCTCTTTGTCTTAATCCGCTTAATCCTCTTTGACCATTCTAAGCTAAGCTATACTTGTTTTTGGTTAATTACACCTGACCAACCCTAGAGATGGGTTGGTCAGGTGTCGGCCTATATATCCTCCCCCTTCTCCCTTCTCCTTAGTCAGTCTGGTGTTGACAAAGGCTCTGGTGTTGACAAAGGCTTTAACAAAGCCGAAACGTTCACCTCATTTCATATTTCTCTGTGGATTTTCCGCATACATATATATATATATATATATATATATATATATATATATATATATATATATATATATATATATATATGTCGTACCTAGTAGCCAGAACGCACTTCTCTGCCTACTATGCAAGGCCCAATTTGCCTAATAAGCCAAGTTTTCATGAATTAATTGTTTTTCGACTACCTAACCTACCTAACCCAACCTAACCTAACTTTTTCGGCTACCTAATCTAACCTAACCTATAAAGATAGGTTAGGTTAGGTTAGGTAGGGTTGGTTAGGTTCGGTCATATATCTACGTTAATTTTAACTCCAATACAAAAAAATTGACCTCAAACATAATGAAATGGGTAGCTTTATCATTTCATAAGAAAAAAATTAGAGAAAATATATTATTTCAGGAAAACTTGGCTTATTAGGCAAATCGGGCCTTGCAAAGTAGGCCGAGAAGTGCGTTCTGGCTACTAGGTACGACATATATATATGTAATATATATATATATATATATATATATATATATATATATATATATATATATATATATATATATATATATATATTGTTGGGGTTTCACCTCTCTTCTCTCTAGTCTGGGGTGAGCAATAGTTATGCCCAAGATAACTCACCGTAGCCCTGCGGGTCTTCCCTCGATCCTCACGGCGCCACTGCACGCCAGGAGAGTCTCCCAGTCAATCTTAACGGCCTCTTATTAAGAAAGAGTGAGAACACGACTCGTTCACCTCGACTGTCGTGTGCCCTCCCCAACAATAGGGCTCTACGGTTAATCACAAAGTCGCCAATTGGTGTTTAAGGTGGCCAATAACACCCTCAGTGGACTGGTGTATTCAGTGGTAGCCTTGGCAAGGTCACACTCAAAGATCAGGAATTAGGCAGGTACTTGTTGTTATCACTCTATGTTTACCAGTATAATATAGCCACAAGATCAATGGAGGGAATGATAAAAACACTAAGATAGTTTTGTATTTTACTTAAAATGTATGAAAGATGTCACAAAGCCAAACAACAACACATAAATCAGCAAATCCTGACGCGGCCGGAAGTTCCCACGAATAGTCCGCGATCATTAGGTGGCAACACCTCCCCCTCCTCGTCAAGTGTCAAGAACAGCTGATCGCAATGGACTCTCCGCGCGAAATTTGCTTGTTTGCTAGATTCACGCGCGCGGTTTCTTTAAATTCTCCAATATTACTAGAAACTCGCACACTCGATATTGGCACAAATAAACCGAATTACTTAGTTACACTGTACTCAGGCTCAAACAGTCTTTTCTACAATCAATTCTACAATGATTCACTGTAATGGCTTCACATTGTTCTTCACTCAACAATATATTATAAACTATTAACACTGGAGTTTTCAGTACTTTCTCTCGTTGGCGATAACGCAATAATTCACTGTACTCACAAATGATTATTCACTGAATGAACATAGACATATATATGGTATATAAATCAATCATCAATACATGGAAAATAAATAGTTTCTGGGCACATAGCCTAACCTCCAAATACTGGCATAATATTATATTCACCACTATATGTTCATATCAAAATCTATAGAAAGATATACACAACACAGTAAATTTATCACTGGTTCTTGGTGTCTGTACACACCAATAATCAACATGAATATTACAAGCACTCTTGATAGTACTGTCTAGCACCCTGGTGCTTTACCGTGACATAGGTGAGACTTGCTCACGACTGTTACGGCCCTCTCGGGACGCAACGGGGTTCTTACTCTCTGATGTAGTTAGAGGAAGATATATATATCCGACCCCAAGCCAGTAGAGGCTTTCAAGGGATGCGATCCATGACGCAAGTAACTTAAAGGGAGTAGGGAAAGAAAGCTAAGAACTTAATATAATATAATATAACCATCACCATTTAAATATATAAAAGTAAAACGTACACAAGGGGGAGGGGTATTAACACTTTACAAGGGGATCAACACTGTAGTCTTCTGCTGGAGACTATGGATCCTCGAAGCTAGGTGCTGAGTCCGCGGTGCTTTCTTCGTGGCCTCAAGACGTGTCCTCTGAGACCGCCGAGTCTACCCTGGCCACAGGTCAGCCACAACACAGGTCCACTGGGGGCACCGTCGTGGAGGCCGTCAACCACACGTCCAGCAGGTCTGCTGGCAGGTACTGAGCCACCAAGGCTGGTACGGCCACTCCACGAACGATAAAAGGGGTACGCCCTAGACAGGAGTCTCGTGTGATATCACCAATCACCCTCCTGTCCTCAATACCCCAGTGGATTATCGTCTCCAACCGTCGGTCCCGGGTAAATCCTTCCACTGCCACTCCACTGGCAGGCTTAACACACCACAGTGTTCTTCCGGGGGGACGACGTCACGACAGCTGCAGCAAACTTCACTGTATGGAGACTGGCTGCCTCGGGTAGACTGACTCCACCTTCAACACAGTGGTCCCAGGTCGGCTCTGTAAGCAGACACGTCATTAATAACCGGGACACTAATACACCACACTCACAGGCTCAGATACAAACGCCCGACATATCCACTCCATAGATGGCGCTGTCGTCGGAGCACCACCTCACCAGAGGTCAGGAGCGGCGGTGTTGAGCGCTGAACCAGACTGGAAACTGGTCCTCGAGGCCAGTACACGCTGTCCTCACTAGGTGTCGTCGTTCGTTTGGCGGGGGTTTCGGGAGCTGACCCACAGATGGCGTGTTTGTCACTGCTCCAGGCACGGACGCTGGATCCGGGTTCGTAACAACGACATATAAAATCTTCGGGCTAGATAATATAGCCAAATAATATAGCTAACTAAAGGGGAATGGGGAGGGAACTAGAACCACCTACTTCACCCTATCCTCCGATGAGAGTCGAGATGTAGCTCCTGGTCCTCGTGTCGGGAACGCCCCCACACTACACGTCGTCGTGTCCTACCAGAGCCTCTCGTCGTCCCACCGTTTAGCGCGTCGTCTCCGTGCCTCCTCACTGCAGGTCCGTCCTCCTCCTTGACTTCTTGAAGGTTGGAGTCGGTCTCCTGGCCGTCGTCTTCTCCCAGCAACGGCTGTCGCCTACATCTCAGCTACAGTCGTTCGGTTCCCCAAATAGTCCTCTCTTCCTCAGCTACCCAGTGGCTCTGTCAGCCACTACGCTGTCACGAACTGGTGAATTGCCACAGACGTCAACATACGTCACTGCACGGCTTCACTGCTACTGGCACAGTACCTGACTGGAGCACTTGTTGCTCAAATAACCGTCAATTCCCTCTCCTGGTTCAACACATGAACTAGGGAAGACTTCTCAGAGTACTGGCGGAATTCAGGTGACGCGTAAATCCACGGTAGTGGGAAACAGCTGTCCGACAGACAGGACCACTCGTCGCACGTCCGACCTCTATGACGTGTCGTGTCTGACTGCTGGCGCCAGCCCGGCGCGCTGGCCGGACCCCCTTCCTTCGTGACGTCACTTTTACTATGGGAGGTTTTCATTGGCTCCCGGTGCCACACTGCTGCCGGGGACCAATCCGGTGCCACTGACGTCACACGGTTTTGGCGGGAGATCAGAGAAGCCAGCGCCATCTTGGCTCCCTAAAGGGCCTAAACCACAGGCCAAAATATTACTATTTCGCAAATTTCTCGGCTCTCCGAGAACACTTCACTCTCTCCCATATATCAAATTGTAGCCTGCAACGTAGAGAACGCTTGGGAAAAGTAGACATGACTCTTACTGCAGGCGTGGGAGAATTATAAGGGGGGGAACTCCGTCACAATATATATATATATATATATATATATGTCGTACCTAGTAGCCAGAACGCACTTCTCGGCCTACTATTCAAGGCCCGATTTGCCTAATAAGCCAAGTTTTCCTGAATTAATATATTTTCTCTAATTTTTTTCTTACGAAATGATAAAGCTACCCATTTCATTATGTATGAGGTCAATTTTTTTTATTGGAGTTAAAATTAACGTAGATATATGACCGAACCTAACCAACCCTACCTAACCTAACCTAACCTATCTTTATAGGTTAGGTTGGGTTAGGTAGCCGAAAAAGTTAGGTTAGGTAGGTTAGATAGTCGAAAAACAATTAATTCATGAAAACTTAGCTTATTAGGCAAATCGGGCCTTGCATAGTAGGCTGAGAAGTGAGTTCTGGCTACTAGGTACGACATATATATATATATATATATATATATATATATATATATATATATATATATATATATATATATATATATATATATATATATATGTCGTACCTAGTAGCCAGAACTCACTTCTCAGCCTACTATTCAAGGCCCGATTTGCCTAATAAGCCAAGTTTTCCTGAATTAATATATTTGCTATAATTTTTTTCTTATGAAATGATAAAGCTACCCTTTTCACTATGTTAGAGGTCAATTTTTTTTTATTGCAGTTAAAATTAACGTAGATATATGACCGAACCTAACCAACCCTACCTAACCTAACCTAACCTATATATATAGGTAAGGTTAGGTTAGGTAGCCAAAAAAAGCTAGGTTAGGTTAGGTTAGGTAGGTTAGGTAGACGAAAAAACATTAATTCATGAAAACTTGGCTTATTAGGCAAATCGGGCCTTGCATAGTAGGCTGAGAAGTGAGTTCTGGCTACTAGGTACGACATATATATATATATATGTCGTACCTAGTAGCCAGAACGCACTTCTCAGCCTACTATGCAAGGCCCGATTTGCCTAATAAGCCAAGTTTTCATGAATTAATTGTTTTTCGACTACCTAACCTACCTACCCTAACCTAACCTTACTTTTTCGGCTACCTAACCTAACCTAACCTATAAAGATAGGTTAGGTTAGGTTAGGTAGGGCTGGTTAGGTTCGGTCATATATCTACGTTAATTTTAACTCCAATAAAAAAAAATTGACCTCAGAGATGATGAAATGGGTAGCTTTATCATTTCATAAGAAAAAAAATAGAGAAAATATATTAATTCAAGAAAACTTGGCTTATTATGCAAATCGGGCCTTGCATAGTAAGTCGAGAAGTGCATTATGGCTATTAGGTACGACATATATATATATATATGTATATATATATATGTCGTACCTAGTAGCCAGAAGGCACTTCTCAGCCTACTATGCAAGGCCCGATTTGCCTAATAAACCAAGTTTTCCTGAATTAATATATTTTCTCTAATTTTTTTCTTATGAAATGATAAAGCTACCCATTTCATTATGTATGAGGTCAATTTTTTTTTATTGGAGTTAAAATTAACGTAGATATATGACCGAACCTAACCAACCCAAACTAACCTAACCTAACCTATCTTTATAAGTTAGGTTAGGTTAGGTAGCTGAAAAAGTTAGGTTAGGTAGGTTAGGTAGTCGAAAAACAATTAATTCATGAAAACTTGGCTTATTAGGCAAATCGGGCCTTGCATAGTAGGCTGAGAAGTGTGTTCTGGCTACTAGGTACGACATATATATCTATATATATATATATATATATATATATATATATATATATATATATATATTATTAAATATGACCGAAAAAGTAAGATTAATAATTCTAACACGAATTTTCTCAATCTTTCGTACATTACGCTTCACTGTTGGAGGTAAATCAAAAATCAATTCTCCAAAATTCATTTTTATTTCTAGTCTGACGCGACACGGGCGCGTTTCGTAAAACTTATTACATTTTCAAAGACTTTAGTTCACAAATACACAACTGAATAGAACTTACGTATCTCCGGTTTTATATCTACATTTGAGTGAGGTGGAAGGGGTGATGTGGCATTAACACAAGACAGAACAAAATGTGGTATTAATAGGGAATTAATTTCATCAACACAAGACAGAACAAGAGTATTAATAGGGTATTAATTTCATCAACACAAGACAGAACACGAAACAATGGATATTGAATAGAAGTGTTTGTAGAAACCCTATTGGTCCATATTTCTTGATGCTTCTATATTGGAGCGGAGTCTTGAGGTGGGTAGAATATAGTTGTGCAATAATTGGCTGTTGATTGCTGGTGTTGACTTCTTGATGTGTGGTGCCTCGCAAACGTCAAGCCGCCTGCTATCGCTGTATCTATCGATGATTTCTGTGTTGTTTACTAGGATTTCTCTGGCGATGGTTTGGTTGTGGGAAGAGATTATATGTTCCTTAATGGAGCCCTGTTGCTTATGCATCGTTAAACGCCTAAAAAGAGATGTTGTTGTCTTGCCTATATACTGGGTTTTTTGGAGCTTACAGTCCCCAAGTGGGCATTTGAAGGCATAGACGACGTTAGTCTCTTTTAAAGCGTTCTGTTTTGTGTCTGGAGAGTTTCTCATGAGTAGGCTGGCCGTTTTTCTGGTTTTATAGTAAATCGTCAGTTGTATCCTCTGATTTTTGTCTGTAGGGATAACGTTTCTATTAACAATATCTTTCAGGACCCTTTCCTCCGTTTTATGAGCTGTGGAAAAGAAGTTCCTGTAAAATAGTCTAATAGGGGGTATAGGTGTTGTGTTAGTTGTCTCTTCAGAGGTTGCATGGCTTTTCACTTTCCTTCTTATGATGTCTTCAACGAAACCATTGGAGAAGCCGTTATTGACTAGGACCTGCCTTACCCTACAGATATATATATATATATATATATATATATATATATATATATATATATATGGCGTACCTAGTAGCCAGAACGCACTTCTCAGCCTACTATGCGAGGCCCGATTTGCCTAATATGCCAAGTTTTCAAGAATTAATATATTTTCTCAAATTTGTTTCTTATGAAATGATAAAGCTACCTATTTCATCATGTATGAGGTTAATTTTTTTTTATCGTAGTTAAAATTAACGTAGATATATGACCGAACCTAACCAACCCTACCTAACCTAACCTATCTTTATAGGTTAGGTTAGGTTAGGGAACCAGAAAAGTTAGGTTAGGTTAGGTTAGGTAGGTTAGGTAGTCGAAAAACAACTAATTCATGAAAACTTGGCTTATTAGGCAAATCGGGCCTTGCATAGTAGGTTGAGAAGTGCATTCTGGCTACTAGGTACGACATATATATATATATATATATATATATATATATATATATATATATATATATATATATATATATATATATATATATATATATATATATATATATATATATATATATATATATGTATATATATATACATATATATATATATATACATATATATACATATATATATATATATATATATATATATATATATATATGTATATATATATACATATATATATATATACATATATATATATATATACATATATATATATACATATATATGCAATTGACGATCACAAAACACTGATCATTTTATGAGGAAAATCCACAGAGAAATGTGAAATGAGGTGAACGTTTCGGCTTTGTTAAAGCCGTTGTCAACACCAGACTGACTAAGGAGAAGGGAGAAGGGGGAGGATATATAGGGCGACACCTGACCAACCCATCCCTAGGGTTGGTCAGGTGTAATTAACCAAAAACAGGTATAGCTTAGCTTAGAATGGTCAAAGAGGATTAAGCGGTCAGAGAATAAGGATGAAAGATTAAAGAAAAGCCTCATGAACACAAAATATATGAATATACAATTATAATGAGACATTGTAAGCCTCTCTATCAGAGTTGTTTCTTAAACTGTTGTGCAATATTATAACTTAAAAATGGATCAAGTTTGTCTTAATCCTCTTTGTCTTAATCCGCTTAATCCTCTTTGACCATTCTAAGCTAAGCTATACCTGTTTTTGGTTAATTACACCTGACCAACCCTAGGGATGGGTTGGTCAGGTGTCGGCCTATATATCCTCCCCCTTCTCCCTTCTCCTTAGTCAGTCTGGTGTTGACAAAGGCTTTAACAAAGCCGAAACGTTCACCTCATTTCATATTTCTCTGTGGATTTTCCGCATACATATATATATATATATATATATATATATATATATATATATATATATATATATATATATATATATATATATATATATATATATATATATATATATATATATATATATATATATATGTCGTACCTAGTAGCCAGAATTCACTTCTCAGCCTACTATGCAAGGCCCAATTTGCCTAATAAGCCTAGTTTTCATGAATTAATGTTTTTTCGACAACCTAACCTACCTAACCTAACCTAACCTAACGTTTTCGGCTACCTAACCTAACCTAACCTATAAAGATAGGTTAGGTTAGGTTAGGTAGGGTTGGTTAGGTTCGGTCATATATCTACGTTAATTTTAACTCCAATAAAAAAAAATTGACCTCATACATAATGAAATGGGTAGCTTTATCATTTCATAAGAAAAAAATTAGAGAAAATATATTAATTCACTAAAACTTAGCTTATTAGGCAAATCGGGCCTTGCATAGTAGGCTGAGAAGTGAGTTCTGGCTACTAGGTACGACATATATATATATATATATATATATATATATATATGTCGTACCTAGTAGCCAGAACGCACTTCTCTGCCTACTATGCAAGGCCCAATTTGCCTAATAAGCCAAGTTTTCATGAATTAATTGTTTTTCGACTACCTAACCTACCTAACCCAACCTAACCTAACTTTTTCGGCTACCTAATCTAACCTAACCTATAAAGATAGGTTAGGTTAGGTTAGGTAGGGTTGGTTAGGTTCGGTCATATATCTACGTTAATTTTAACTCCAATAAAAAAAAATTGACCTCAAACATAATGAAATGGGTAGCTTTATCATTTCATAAGAAAAAAATTAGAGAAAATATATTAATTCAGGAAAACTTGGCTTATTAGGCAAATCGGGCCTTGCAAAGTAGGCCGAGAAATGCGTTCTGGCTACTAGGTACGACATACATATATGTAATATATATATATATATATATATATATATGTCGTACCTAATAGCCAGAACGCACTTCTCAGCCTACTATTCAAGGCCCGATTTGCCTAATAAGCCAAGTTTTCATGAATTAATGTTTTTTCGTCTACCTAACCTACCTAACCTAACCTACCTTAGCTTTTTTTGGCTACCTAACCTAACCTTACCTATAAATATAGGTTAGGTTAGGTTAGGTAGGGTTGGTTAGGTTCGGTCATATATCTACGTTAATTTTAACTCCAATAAAAAAAAATTGACCTCATACATAGAGAAAAGGGTAGCTTTATCATTTCATAAGAAAAAAATTATAGTATATATATTAATTCAGGAAAACTTGGCTTATTAGGCAAATCGGGCCTTGAATAGTAGGCTGAGAAGTGAGTTCTGGCTACTAGGTACGACATATATATATATATATATATATATATATATATATATATATATATATATATATATATATATATATATGTCGTACCTAGTAGCCAGAACGCACTTCTCAGCCTACTATGCAAGGCCCGATTTGCCTAATAAGCCAAGTTTTCATGAATTAATTGTTTTTCGACTACCTAACCTACCTACCCTAACCTAACCTTACTTTTTCGGCTACCTAACCTAACCTAACCTATAAAGATAGGTTAGGTTAGGTTAGGTAGGGCTGGTTAGGTTCGGTCATATATCTACGTTAATTTTAACTCCAATAAAAAAAAATTGACCTCAGAGATGATGAAATGGGTAGCTTTATCATTTCATAAGAAAAAAAATAGAGAAAATATATTAATTCAAGAAAACTTGGCTTATTATGCAAATCGGGCCTTGCATAGTAAGCCGAGAAGTGCATTATGGCTATTAGGTACGACATATATATATATATATATATATATATATATATATATATATATATGTATATATATATATGTCGTACCTAGTAGCCAGAAGGCACTTCTCAGCCTACTATGCAAGGCCCGATTTGCCTAATAAACCAAGTTTTCCTGAATTAATATATTTTCTCTAATTTTTTTCTTATGAAATGATAAAGCTACCCATTTCATTATGTATGAGGTCAATTTTTTTTTATTGGAGTTAAAATTAACGTAGATATATGACCGAACCTAACCAACCCAAACTAACCTAACCTAACCTATCTTTATAAGTTAGGTTAGGTTAGGTAGCTGAAAAAGTTAGGTTAGGTAGGTTAGGTAGTCGAAAAACAATTAATTCATGAAAACTTGGCTTATTAGGCAAATCAGGCCTTGCATAGTAGGCTGAGAAGTGTGTTCTGGCTACTAGGTACGACATATATATCTATATATATATATATATATATATATATATATATATATATATATATATATATATATATATATATATATATATATATATATATATATGACCGAAAAAGTAAGATTAATAATTCTAACACGAATTTTCTCAATCTTTCGTACATTACGCTTCACTGTTGGAGGTAAATCAAAAATCAATTCTCCAAAATTCATTTTTATTTCTAGTCTGACGCGACACGGGCGCGTTTCGTAAAACTTATTACATTTTCAAAGACTTTAGTTCACAAATACACAACTGAATAGAACTTACGTATCTCCGATTTTATATCTACATTTGAGTGAGGTGGAAGGGGTGATGTGGCATTAACACAAGACAGAACAAAATGTAGTATTAATAGGGAATTAATTTCATCAACACAAGACAGAACAAGAGTATTAATAGGGTATTAATTTCATCAACACAAGACAGAACACGAAACAATGGATATTGAATAGAAGTGTTTGTAGAAACCCTATTGGTCCATATTTCTTGATGCTTCTATATTGGAGCGGAGTCTTGAGGTGGGTAGAATATAGTTGTGCAATAATTGGCTGTTGATTGCTGGTGTTGACTTCTTGATGTGTGGTGCCTCGCAAACGTCAAGCCGCCTGCTATCGCTGTATCTATCGATGATTTCTGTGTTGTTTACTAGGATTTCTCTGGCGATGGTTTGGTTGTGGGAAGAGATTATATGTTCCTTAATGGAGCCCTGTTGCTTATGCATCGTTAAACGCCTAGAAAGAGATGTTGTTGTCTTGCCTATATACTGGGTTTTTTGGAGCTTACAGTCCCCAAGTGGGCATTTGAAGGCATAGACGACGTTAGTCTCTTTTAAAGCGTTCTGTTTTGTGTCTGGAGAGTTTCTCATGAGTAGGCTGGCCGTTTTTCTGGTTTTATAGTAAATCGTCAGTTGTATCCTCTGATTTTTGTCTGTAGGGATAACGTTTCTATTAACAATATCTTTCAGGACCCTTTCCTCCGTTTTATGAGCTGTGGAAAAGAAGTTCCTGTAAAATAGTCTAATAGGGGGTATAGGTGTTGTGTTAGTTGTCTCTTCAGAGGTTGCATGGCTTTTCACTTTCCCTCTTATGATGTCTTCGACGAAACCATTGGAGAAGCCGTTATTGACTAGGACCTGCCTTACCCTACAGAGTTCTTCGTCGACTTGCTTCCATTCTGAGCTGTGGCTGAGAGCACGGTCGACATATGCGTTAACAACACTCCTCTTGTACCTGTCTGGGCAGTCGCTGTTGGCATTTAGGCACATTCCTATGTTTGTTTCCTTAGTGTAGACTGCAGTGTGGAAACCTCCGCCCTTTTCCATGACTGTTACATCTAGAAAGGGCAGCTTCCCATCCTTTTCCATCTCGTAAGTGAAACGCAGCACGGAACTCTGCTCAAATGCCTCCTTCAGCTCCTGCAGATATCTGACATCAGGTACCTGTGTAAAAATGTCGTCAACATACCTGCAGTATATGGCCGGTTTCAAGTTCATGTCGACTAAGACTTTTTGCTCGATGGTACCCATGTAGAAGTTTGCAAACAGGACACCTAGGGGAGAACCCATGGCGACCCCATCTACTTGCTTATACATGTGCCCATCCGGGCTCAAGAAGGGTGCCTCTTTAGTACAAGCTTGGAGTAGTTTCCTCAGAATATTTTCTGGTATGTCAAGAGGAGTACAGGCTGGATCACGATACACTCTGTCGGCTATCATTCCGATTGTCTCGTCCACAGGTACGTTGGTAAACAGCGATTCTACGTCCAACGAGGCTCTTATCCCTGTGGCCCGTGTGCCCCGCAGTAAGTCAACAAATTCCTTTGGAGACTTCAGGCTGAAGGCGCAAGGAACATAAGGAGTCAGCAGGCCGTTGAGTCGCTTCGCCAGTCTGTACGTGGGTGTGGGTATCTGGCTAATGATTGGCCGAAGTGGGTTTCCAGGCTTGTGTGTCTTGACATTTCCATACGCATATCCAGGTTTATATTCCCCAATGATCTTTGGCAGGTGGAGTTCGGATTTCTTGGCGTTCACAGTTTCGATCAGTTTGTTGACCTTTGTTTTTAATTCGGCTGTAGTGTCCTTCGTTACCCTTTGGAACTTAGTTTGGTCAGAGAGTATGATGTTCATTTTCGCCAGATATTCGTCTTTTTTGAGAATGACATATATTGGCGACTTGTCACCTCTCCTGACAACTATCTCCTTGTTCTCACGAAGGCTTTTAGCTGCCGCTTTAAGCTCGGGGGACAGTATGGTGCTCCTGTAGTCGCCTCGATTCTTTTCTCCTTCTGCAATAAGGTCTGCTTGTAAGGTATCTTTGGTAGTGACCTTCTTTTGTGTCTCGAGGTCGAATATGTCGTCCAACAGAATTTCCAACTCTACTTTCCGGGCCATCTCACTCGGTCTGGACATAACATGACAGTTTATGCCCAGATTTAGGAGAGTGACTTGGTCCTCAGTGAGGTTAATTCCTGCAAGGTTCAGGAAGCCATCTCTTGGTCGTGGAATTGCCATAGGTCCTCCATATAATGTTGTTAGTTTCTTGATAATCCTTGTTTCAGTGCTGAGGTGATGTTGGTCTGTGAGGATGTCGAGGTGTTGTTCAATGTGGGTACGGATACTTTCGTCGATGTTGCTATTTCTCCACTCGTTTGTAGCATGAAGTAGTTGCGTTTTGTTGTCTTTGATTTCATTCTCTGCCTTGTATATCTGATCACGAATCAGATCCTGGCGATATTTTATCGTGAAGGCTTGATTCCTTGCTGCTGGGTCGTGCGCTTTAATATTAGTATATTTTGGTAGCAGTCTTTCCTGTAGACATATATTATTAAATATGACCGAAAAAGTAAGATTAATAATTCTAACACGAATTTTCTCAATCTTTCATACATTTCTTTTCACTGTTGGAGGTAAATCAAAAATCAATTCTCCAAAATTCATTTTTATTTCTAGTCTGACGCGACACGAGTGCGTTTCGTAAAACTTCAACAGAAATCGTAATCGTTTCGTAAACAACACAGAAATCATCGATAGATACAGCGATAGCAGGCGGCTTGACGTTTGCGAGGCACTACACATCAAGAAGTCAACACCAGCAATCAACAGCCAATTATTGCACAACTATATTCTACCCACCTCAAGACTCCGTTCCAATATAAAGCATCAAGAAATATGGACCAATAGGCTTTCTACAAACACTTCTATTCAATATCCATTGTTTCGTGTAATGTCTTGTGTTGATGAAATTAATACCCTATTAATACCACCTCTTGTTCTGTCTTGTGTTGATGAAAATAATACCCTATTAATGCCACATCTTGTTCTGTCTTGTGTTAATGCCACATCACCCCTTCCACCTCACTCAAATGTAGATATAAAATCGGAGATGCGTAAGTTATATTCAGTTGTGTATTTGTGAATTAAAGTCTTTGAAAATGTAATAAGTTTTACGAAACGTGCTCGTGTCGCGTCAGACTAGAAATAAAAATGAATTTTGAAGAATTGATTTTTGATTTACCTCCAACAGTGAAAAGAAATGTACGAAAGATTGAGAAAATTCGTGTTAGAATTATTAATCTTACTTTTTCGGTCATATTTAATAATATATGTCTACAGGAAAGACTGCTACCAAAATATACTAATATATATATATATATATATATATATATATATATATATATATATATATATATATATATATATATATATTGTGACGAAAATCTCTTTCAAGAGAGATTCAGCCTGCTCTTCCCTACCTAAAGTTACGTTTATTCTACAAGTATAAGATGCTACATTCAAGATACGTCACCGGTAGCACAGAACGTTTTGACCAGGAGGCAAAACGTACCCTAAACCCCCCAACTGCACACTCCCTCCACGCCGGCTCGTCATCAACCAGCCAACTACCCATCCCAGCCTGCCTGCTCCTGATTGGTGACTCGCCGACTGCACACTGCACCTCAGTGCCATCTACCTGAGTCGATGTCTGAGCTTGAACCAGCCATCAACTTCAGAATATTCTTTGTGCTCTAAGAGTTGACATCTCTCTCTGGAATACTAAGCTCTCTGGCTCTGTATACTAAGGGAGGTCTCAGAAATAGCCAATATTCTCAGCACCATTTACTATTTTGTCTCACATTGTTTTTGCATTTATCTTTGTTCTTTAATTGCACTATTCATTGCCACGGGACTTTATTTTTATTTATGTTTAAAGTATATTAAAGTTTCATTGTTCATACTTTGTGTTTTACGTGTTCCTCCCTCTCACTTACCACAGACAACAGGCAACCAGTCCAGTCTATCTTTTTTTTGTAAATGTGACAGGCATTGACACTTGCCATTGGAGGACTGCCGAACATCTACACTCCAACACTTTCCCATCACATTTAATGGGGGCCTGTCCTAGGAGCTTCACTCAGGTACGAGTACTAGAACATCAATTTGTGGTAAGCGTACTTGGCTTTGATACAGTTGCTTTTCAATATTTTCATTACTTTTAATAATTATATTGTGCTGTGGGTATTGTGCATTCCGAGAGTTGCATATGGTGAGTGTGGGATAAGTTTGGATTACGTGGTGACTGTAGGCCTCAGTCATTCTCTTAATTGGTCATCCCTCCCTCAGTGTTATTACTCGTGTTTACCACCTTTTGTCCCTAGGATATTTCTCACATTATCGGCAGATCATCATTGTGGTACCCTGGTACTTTGGTTTGTCTGCGGGTCAAAGCACCCTATCTTCTGCAATCCGACCGAAGGAGGATGCAGAGGGCCATAGTTCCTCTAGCACGGACTACGTTGCTGAGTTTGGACCTCAGCAGCAGTTCTCGTCACAAGTTGACACTCGCACCCCTACACGTCGGTCAGAGATGATGCTATTAACTTAGGTAGGGAATTAGCTTTCTTTTTTCAGAGCACAAAGTTCGCTAATTCTGTAAGTATCATATTTCATATAGTGGGAAATCCTTGCTTATGTCCTATAGAGACTCGGCAAGGTATGCTTACATTCTTGGACTACCTTATTCACTTTTGGAACAATTAAATGTTTCATTTGTTTTAGAAACTCAGTTTCACTTATTTAGTAGGATTTTCTTGCCCTTATTCTCTTACATTGAGTAGCGGGTACAAGATTTCCTGCGCTTTTGATTGGCTAATCATTTACCATCCTAAAATTATCGTTAATTGTTAAAGATTAAAATTCCACAGGATAGTTACCAGTTGCCACGTTATCCTGTTTCTGACATTTACCATATCACAACTATATTCGTTGTACGAATATAGTTGTTTGCTATCTTTCACCATGTTTCGTCTCCAAGCTTTTCGTTACGATCCAGCAGGTGAAATAGGGACCTTATGTCGTGCCAAGAGGACTGAATTAAAAACTCTTGCCCACGAGTATCAACTAGAGGTTCCCGAAGGAGCCAACAACAATGACTTGCACAACTTATTAATGGATCACCTCTTAGATGAAGGGAAGATTGACTCTGAAACTCACGAAACTCATTCTATTGCAGATAAAAATGCTCTGGCAACTATGAAACTCAAACTCGAACTCGCAAAGCTCGAGCGGGAGCAACAAAAAGAAGCCCTCCAACAACAAAAGGAAGTTCTACAAATTAGGGAAAGAGAAGCTGCAATAAGGAAAGAAGAGCAGGAAAGAGATGCGGCCCTGAGGAAAGAGGAAGCTGCAATCAGGAAAGAAGAACAAGAACGAGAGGCAGCCCTAAAGGAACGTGATATGGCCCTATTCAGAGAGCGTGAGCGAGTAAAGCTTGAAGCAAAACAACGCCACCTGGAGATACAACGCGAGCATGACAAACAGCAAGCGGATATGGCTATAGAATGTCGTCAACGAGAACTCACGTTGGAAACTACACACCACACTCAGCGCCAACAAGCTACCGCTAGTCTTCCAGTAAGTTTCAATGTCTCCCATGCAAGTAAGTTAATGCCACCATTCGTTGAGACAGAGATTGATGTCTTTTTTACCATTTTTGAGACCCTAGCTAATAAACTTAGCTGGCCTGCAGATCAATGGTCTACCCTTCTCAGAGTGCATCTTACAGGTAGAGCTGCAGTTACTCTCAGTACCTTAGCGTCTGAGAATGACTACCAGACCATGAAGCAAGCAGTTTTGGACGCCTACCTTCTCTCTACCGAAAGCTACAGACGAAAATTCCGTGATCATCTAAAGGCAAGTACCACCACCTTTCTAGAATTTGCCAATACAAAGAAAAGATATTTCATGAAATGGCTGGAAGCAGCACATGTCTCTACATATGCAGAACTCGTCAACCTCATGCTAGTTGAGGAATTCTTGAGACGTGTTCCACCTTCCGTCCGTTTATATCTAGCAGATAAAGAAGAAACCGACTACATCAAATGTGCGAAGTCCGCTGACACCTACAGCCTCATCCACCGGCTGACACCAGAACCACCTTCCAGTAAGAAGTCTTGGTACAGTTACGATAAAGTGAGTACAGATCAAGCGAGCTCACAATTGTATTGTAAGTATTGCAAACTCTATGGACATACCATAGATAGATGTGGGAAGGCTCAATACAAAAGCAATGAATCTACTAAACCCAAACACACTCCTCCTAAGTCAGGTAAGCCTGTGATGAATGTTGGTGTTCCTGTTAATGATCTTTCTCTCTTCAGTAAATACCTGTATCCTGGAACTGTTTCTACCAACGGTATAGATTCGGAGGGACGTTTCAAATTGAAGATCTTGAGGGACACAGCGGCTCTTTAGTCTATAATATTGAAATCAGCTGTGCCTAACATCACCTACACCGGGGAAACCGTCCTTACCACTGACCTCACAGCTACCACTCCGTATCCACTCGCCAGAGTCCACCAGGGGCCAGATTCACGAAAGAACTTACGCAAGCACTTACGAACGTGTACATCTTTCCTCAATCTTTGACGGCTTTGGTTACATTTATTATACAGTTTACAAGCATGAAAACTTCCCATTCAACTGTTGTTATTGTTATAAACAGCTTTCTAGTGCTTCGGAGCTCATTAGCTGTTTAATAATTGGAAACAAAGCCGCCAAAGATTGAGAAAAGATGTTTTTTTAGGTCCGTAAGTGCTTGCGTAAGTTCTTTCATGAATCTGGCCCCTGGTTTGTCCCTTCGTGACCGGTGAAGTCAAAATCGCCAGCAGGGAAAAGCCTCTTCCCATGCCTGGAGTGCAACTTCTCCTGGGCAACGACTTGGCAGAAGATCTGCAACCATCCAACCTGATCATCACGGACAAACCCCAGGTGTGTACCTCTGTAATGGATAATCCCATCTTTGAATATGTTCTAGCAGAGGTCCAAGAAAGTGATGAAGTTTCTCCTCCGGTTTTGGTGACCACCCGTGTACAAGCTGCACGCCCGCAACCAGCTGACTCTACTGCTACCGCTGTCCCTCAAGACCCTCAGAATCTACCACCGAATCTTACCAAGTTGGAGTTCCGTAAGTTACAGAGGGAAGATCAATCATTAACACCATTATTCTTCCAGGCTGAGACTCAACCTGACAGTATCCCTGGGTTCTTCCTAGAGAATGAGTTGCTTTACCGCAGGTACAGACCCAGTAAGCTAAAGGAGGATGACGATTGGGCCAATGTCGAACAACTAGTGATTCCCACCAGCCTACGGCCCGATATTCTACACCTGGCCCACGGAGCTCTTTCTCACTATGGTTTTAACAAAACCTACCACGGAATCAGACAAGACTACTACTGGCCTGGTATGGTTAAAGACGTCAAAAAGTACGTGCAACAGTGTCATACATGTCAGATGGCAGGTAAACCTAACATCTCTATTCCCCCACTCCATTGAATCCCATCCAAGTGCCTGCGGAACCTTTCCACAGACTCATCATAAACTGTGTTGGTCCTTTACCCGGGACCAGTTCTGGCAACGCCTATATACTAACTATCATGTGTCCTACCACCAGAGTCCCCATAGCAGTTCCAGTAAAGAACATTACGGCTGCTACTGTGGTGAAACACTTATTGAAGATCTTCACCCAGTATGGATTTCCAAGAGAGGTTCAAAGTGACTGTGGCACCAACTTCACCAGTGATCTCTTCAAGAAGACACTGGAAGAGTTCAACATCACACAGGTATTGTTCAGCCCCTATCATCCTGCTTCACAGGGTTCTCTTGAACGTAGTCATGATGTGAGAGTATTTGTAACATGTGAGAAGTTTTGGAATAAAATGGAACTGGTATAAGGAATTGAGCTCGGAAAATTTCTAAGAATTTTCTTTATTCTTTAACCTTTATTCCTGTCGTGATATTCAATTAGGTCGCCTGAGGAAGGACTTGCTTAGCTAACACACCAGTGTAGTAAACAGCTCATTCCTCACTTTGGGACCATGTATGAACAATTGACTAGGCGCGAGCAAACGCCGAGACCCCAATGAAAATTGAAATCCCCTCCACTAGGCCGCCGACCTTCACCATTCGCCAAAGTGAATCTAACGAGTAGGTCAAGGGCTCTCACAACAATAATTTATTGTTGTGTGGTGCCGTATATTTGATCCAAAGCTCAGAATCAGTCTCAATTTTATTAGTCGAGTGTGAAGAACAATTGCATAACAATAATAATGTGTGGGGTGTAACGAAAAGACAGTGTTAACCATAACAACATTAGTTTATTCAATAAAGTACTAACTACTACAACAAAACAAAAAGAAATGTCAATGACGTTACTCGAAATCCTTTCTGTGACACTATCAATGACAGCTAGACACCAGCCCCTCGGACTGCATAATGAACTAACTCTAACATAAGCATGACCACAGAGGAATCAACAAGAAACAAGAACTAACAGATCTTTAATCACAATTACAACTAATGACTGTAGGTTCTGAAACACGTCTCCAGTAACCTCCTAACTGTTCTACGCCCCAGTGCAGTCTACACCTGCAATAGCGGTTGCAATGCAATCAAATCAGTAGTCTTTCAATGACATCAATAACTAATGGGTTCACTGGCAACTCCAGCAACCCTTCCTCAATTAATCCTTACGTTAACACTCCGTCCCATAGACGATCAACAATCAATAACAATTGATTTACGTTAATAACAAAATAGCATTTACGTTAATAACAAGGTAACATTTACGTTAAATTAATAACTCTTACAACTGTCACTAGTAACGCGAAAATTACACAACACTCTACCCGTCGAGCATTCAGTGAGAAAATCCCATTAATCCCTGTACTACCAGACAGCTGATTAATCTCTTTACTAGTTACGTTAATTTTCGTTAATCGGTCACTAATCACTCAGCGATGGTAAACTCTGATTTACAATGTCCAAAGTGCTAAGAGAACGGTAATCACGAGTGATTACCTTTAGAGTAATTAATTACTATCCTCAAGATCAATAATTAATAAATTAAAACACGCAACCTTTCACACTGGCTCAGCAATTTACATTAAGGTATGAATTCCGTCTAAGCCTTCCATACTCAGACCAATTCAGGTGGCTAATAACAGTAATTAGCACCACGTTTACGTTATTCTAAAATGACGTTACTCTTCCCATGAGTCAATCAAGTGCCGGTACTTCCGGGCAGATAAATAACGACGTTACGTTAATACGTTAATAAAACAATGTAGCCTTCGTGTGAATCGATCAAACAAGGTTCGAGGTTAATTACTTTGACTTCCTGAAACACGTCAATTACCCGGCCCACTGACCGTTAATTACTGACAAGTTAATTACGTTAATTACAGACAATACTCTAATTCTTATCTGGCTGATGGCTAGGCTCCTAGAGACTACCGTAGCTGCTTGCAGGAAAGTAAATTAACACAAACATATTCTACGTTACTCAAATTGTCAAGGAACAAATCCTCTTAAAGCAATGGGCGTTCCCTTGGTTACGTTATATTAATTGCCTCGCAATCACCTCACTGAATACTGGACTTCGATGTCCACCCAGATAACCAGGAGAATATATGTGTACCCAAGTACTCGTCTACAGCCGAGTTCACCC
The DNA here is from genome assembly GCF_040958095.1 of Procambarus clarkii. Taxonomy (NCBI): domain Eukaryota; kingdom Metazoa; phylum Arthropoda; class Malacostraca; order Decapoda; family Cambaridae; genus Procambarus; species Procambarus clarkii. Next base: position 44,135,556 of record NC_091174.1, on the reverse strand, counting down.
ACGACAATGACAAATCACACTAACAAATCACAGTGATTTACGGTACAATCCGGTTGAAATGACAATACTGCAGAACCTAGTAAAATACATACAAGACATGAACCCTCTAGAACACTGCCCCACAATGACTTTACTGAACTGCAATCACATACGGTGATGCTCAACACTGGCAACAATCACCATCAAATAACAACCCCTTTGCAATAACACACACGGCAAGTACTCTAATTTCCAAATATTAGACTACTGCACACACTTACTTACTTACTGTTGCAAATGACCCCAGTGCTCTCAATAACCCCTAGAACATAGGTCAATATATATCAATCACCACACAGTAAATAAAACAATAACACTGGGCACCGTGACACTACGATTATATTTATATATATATATATATATATATATATATATATATATATATATATATATATATATATATATATATATATAATATATATATATATATATATATATATATATATATATATATATATATATATATATATATATATATATATATATATATATATATATATATACCCCCTCAGGGCCGTAGGTGAACCTCCCCCACAGGTCAGGCTCGCCCCTAACCAGGAACCTCTCGTCCTCCGGGAGTCAGAGGTTTATAAAGCTATCGTTTCATTTCCCCCGGGCTCCTCAGGAGGCTACACAGGGGTAAGACCTCAACATGTGAAGGAAATGGTGAACCCTGTTCTTGGCCCAGCTGCAGAAGCGCTCCTGACAGAAATCACAACGTTTGTCAACAACTGCCTCGCCGGGTTAATCCCTGATGAAATCAAACCATTCTTCTTTGGTGCATCCCTATGTGCCCTGAAAAAGAAGGGGGGAGGGATCAGACCCATTGCCGTTGGTAATACCCTTCGCCGCCTAGTTGCAAGGGCTGCTGTCAGAAGTATCCGAATGGAAGCTGCCACCATGCTGCAACCCAACCAGCTGGGGTTTGGAGTCCCCCAAGGCTGTGAAGCAGCGGCTCATGCTGCACGAGCCTACATTAGCTCTCTTACTGAAGACCAGGCAGTAGTAAAATTGGATTTTAAAAACGCTTTCAACACGGTCAAAAGGGAAGCAATCCTCACTGCAGTCCAGGAACATTGCCCAAGCATTCTCCCGTTTGTGTCAGCAGGCTACAGCAAAGACTCAACCCTCCTGTTTGGCAAACATGAAGTCACCTCAGCAGAGGGAATTCAACAGGGTGACCCACTTGCACCGTTCCTCTTTTGCATAGCGGTTCGAGAAATTACAACCAGACTGTCCAGCGAGCTCAACATCTGGTTCCTGGATGATGGCACTCTGGCAGGCACACAAGATTCCCTGCTAGAAGACCTACAGCTGGTGAAGACACGGGGGGAGTCCATGGGTCTCGTTCTTAACCCCTCCAAGTGCGAAATTATTGCATCCAGTGAAGTAATCATTAGAGCAGTGAAATCAGTTCTACCAGAAGCCTCAGTCGTTAAACCTACCGACAGCACACTACTCGGAGCACCTCTGGGCCACAATGCTATTGCTGCGGTCCTTGACGAAAAGTTTAGAGACCTAAAGAGGATGGAAGAGAGAATTGGGGATTTGGACTCCCACGATGCCCTCTACCTTCTCACAAAGTGCCTTACCTTGCCCAGGCTAACATACTTCTTAAGGTGTGCACCAACTTTTGGCAACCCACTTCTAAATCAATATGATGAGCTCCTCAGGTCAATATTCAGGAAGGCGCTCAACCTAGATTTAGATGACAGTCAGTGGGACCAAGCAACACTACCAGTGAGATTTGGAGGGATAGGCATACGAAAGGCAACCGAGGTAGCACTTCCAGCATTCTTATCCTCATGTACAGCAGCCAACGAATTGGTAGGGCAGATCTTACCAGAGCGTATGAGAGAGACAGTGGGAACTCATGATCAAACGTTCATCGAAGCAGCCAGACAATGGGACACCATTGCACACCCTCAACCCCGACCACAAGTCCCAAAAGACCACAAGCAGGCCCACTGGGATAGCCCCATAATGGAAAAGACTGTCACAGCAATGATTGACAACGCTGATGCTGAAAACAAAGCCCGCCTCCTAGCGGTAACAGCACCCCACGCCGGGGATTTCTTATTTGCTGTGCCCAATGCAGCCCTGGGAACTCGCCTCAGTCATGACGCTCTCCGCATTGGAGTTGCCCTTCGCCTTGCCGCCCCCATCCTCACCGAACATAGGTGCATCTGCGGAACTGCGATGGCAGACCAATATGGTCGTCATGGTCTGGTATGTCGTAAATCACAGGGTAAAATTGCAAGACATGAAGAAGTCAACGACATCATCAAGAGGAGCCTCGCCACAGCCCGCTGCCCGGCACAAAGAGAACCACACTTATCCAGACCTAACGACCCTCAGAAGCGCCCTGATGGGGTCACCTTGCTACATTGGAAGGATGGTAAGCAAGTGGTATGGGACTACACGTGCGCTGCCACACTGGCCAGTACCTACCTCCACTACAGCACACGTGAAAGCGGTGGTGCTGCTTCTTTCAGGGAATCGCAGAAAATTATTAAATATAGAGGTCTAGCACACTGCTACAGCTTTGTTCCGATCGGCTCGGAGACCCTCGGTTCGTGGGGAAATGTGCATTGAAGTTCCTGAAGGAATTGGGGGACAAATTGATCAGCGCTACAAAAGACCAGAGAGCAAAAAGTTTCTTGTTCCAGCGCCTCAGTGTTGCGATTCAGAGGGGAAATGCCTGTTGCGTCTTGGGCACTAGTCCAACTTCAGAGGAATTCGAAGAAGTGTTTGACTTGCAACAATGATCGAACCCGTCTGTGACATTCATCAATGTTTCCCATTGTTGTGTTTTTCAAGAGATCCATAACCTTTAAGCACCTTTTTGCATTATTATTTTTGTATCAACCCATGTATATCTTGTAACCATCAAATGCATAATAAAGCACAAAAAATAAAAAAGGAAGGGGGTGGTAGGAGAAAAGCACACAGAAACTGTATTGGAGGGGATCTAAACATTCCCTCTAATGCGTTATGCGTGGTTTCCTCCGAGGCTATGGGTCCCCCTTCTTCCAGCTAGAGGTGGTACTCCCTTCCATATTTAAAAAAAAAAAAAAATATATATATATATATATATATATATATATATATATATATATATATATATATATATATATATATATATATATATATATATAATTACTGCTGACACATGTAGCCTACAGCTATCAAACGTTATTGGGAACACTAAGGAGATCTCACACTCCTAAATCACATGGGTGAGTGATTTATCGATCACGCATGTCGATAAACACTCGAGAGTTACCTTACTCGACAGAGTGGTGCCGGTCTCTTCAGCCAGCCTCGTCACTCACCAAATTCTACCAAAATTACGTTAATACATATATATATATAAATATAAATCACACTTGTCACGGCCCTAGGGAACAATACAAGAAATTAAGACCACACTGTGGTACACCACAATAATCATTGCCAGGAATCACTGGCATTACACATACCTGAGCACTCAGTGTTGGAATTCCACACCTGCAAGACCACACATGGAAATGATATCACTCCGTCCCATGGACGATCAAAACTGATTACCACAATGAAATAATATAATTATTACATGGACATCCTCTCAGTCCTTGGCTAATCTATGTATACTCTGTTCCCGTGTGTATCCACACACACACACACACTGTACGTCTGTGTACACCAGACGTAAGTCCCTCTGGACTGACAAGATGACAACAAAGGTGATTATCTCCTCGTCTACACTCCACTCCACCTTAACAGGTGCTGCGTGACAATGTGACGGAACACTTGACCTCGAATTCAAGCTTTTAGAGACTACTAATCACCAGAAATACACACATAGGTTCTTACTCATTCACACTGCCGGCTACACACCATTCTCATACATCAGGCACCCCGCTATAGGTGGCTGGCTCGCTCAGGGTGGCGTAGGCGGCGGTAATACCTTACGTGGTATTTATTCGTAAAATTGGCACACACTCGAACCCCTCCCACTCAACACACGGCTCGGCTCACACCCTCGACCCACCGGTGAAGTGTAGCGTTCGTACCCAGGTGACGCGCACAACGATAGCATCTCACACAAACATGGGAAATCTGCCTTGACACTGACACGAATTTCCCCATTCCCATCGACTGCTACAGAGCACTAGCAAGTCTAATCAACACTGGTATGGGATCTACGAGTCTGTTACTGCTCGTATGCACATTCCCCACGATCCCAGATCACTGTACCTCACCCACTGTACACAATGTCTTAAACCCCTCCAAGCGACTATACTTCAATTTGGCCGAATTGAGTACAGGAAGCGTCTTGACAAGGTGGCAGCTGGGTTCAGAATGATGCTTACACCGGCGATCTCCGCGTCCTTCTCGAAATAACCAATGAGAGGAAGGCATACAGCGGCCTACCCCTCTCATCCAATCAGCGACGGTGTAGCATAGCCCCTAGGGCAGCTCCAAGATGGCCGACCAACATGGTGGCTCAAGATGTTTACTAAGATAACGGCTGTTTCCATGACAACGACTCAAGTAGCCAGCGAGCGCGGGCGGCCCACAGCTCACCCACGCCGGCGGCCTAGCTGTTCCCGTGCAAAATCGAGTCTCGCCTCATGCCATACAAGGAGATGATGCTATCAGCTCTAACACTGTCTACAGACATGCCACCCTGGCCAGGGTAACATTTATGGACTGCTGGTGACTGGGGCTCTCACATGAGCCCAAACACTAGATGTTTCGGTTGCTGGTTACCAAACTTAAGTCCGCCCACTTAACAAGTGCACTTAATAAGTGTACTGGCTCCCACAGGCATAAGAGCACTATTGTAAGTGAGCTGGTGAACCATCTCCTCACAGTCATCAGACTATTAAAGCACTCCTAAAGAAATTCTGCAATGACACCTTGAAGGACTGGGATAAACAACTTGATCTCATTATGTGCATTTTCAGAAGTCTCCCCAATAAGTCTCTAGGAGTATCTCCTTATGAGATGCTCTACGGACGTAAGTGCCGTACTCCTCTCAAAGCTTTTAAAGACTCTCTACGTAACGCCACCTTCAGTGACCTTCAGAATGTGCCCCAGTTTCTTCAAAACTTAAAACACATTCTAGAGAGAGTACGTAAATTTGCTAATGACCATCTATTGAAAGCCCAGGAGAGGATGAAGACTCATTTTGACCAAAGCAGCAAATTAAGGAAATTTAAACCAGGAGACTTCGTGTTGGCATATTTTCCTATCCCAGGTTCTCCATTGCAAAACAAGTTTTCAGGACCCTACCGCATCAAGGAGTGCAGAAACAACCACAACTACGTTCTTGAGACTCCAGATAGGCGGCGGAAGACCCAGTTGTGCCACGTCAACCTCCTAAAGCAGCATCAAGGTACTCCCGCCACTGTGTTGGTACCAGTCTCCACATTTAAAGGTCCATACCTCCACAGTGAAACCTTCCCTGCTTCTCCCGAAAGCACTAACACTGAGTCGGTGCTTTCCAACTTGGAAATCCTTACTAATCTTCATACCTATTTGCAGGACAGTAATAGTGCACCTCTCATCAGAATCTTCAAGGAACACCAGAAGTTGTTCAGCGATGATCCACAGGAGTGTAATGTGGTTCAGCACGACATGCAACTACTCCCTGACACCCGGCCGATTCGTCAACCTTTCTACCGAATCAGCCCGAGTAAAAAGGAAGTTATGCGTGCTGAGGTACAGTACCTCCTGGATCATGGGCTGGCCACCCCTTGTGAGTCCCCTTGGGCCTCACCCTGCATCTTGGTGCCGAAACAGCATGGTAAAATGAGGTTGTGTACCGATTATCGGAAATTGAATCTTGTGACTGTCAAGGATGCGTACCCCTTACCTAGAATAGATGACATCCTTGACGCCATTGGTAATGCGCGGTATCTATCGAAGCTGGACTTACTAAAAAGATACTACCAAGTATGTTTGACAGAGCGAGCTAAGGAAATATCTGCCTTCACCACTCCTTTTGGCCTTTACAGATATGAACGCCTTCCATTTGGACTATGTAATGCCCCGGCCACCTTTCAGCGAGCTGTCAACCGCGTCATCCAGGGCTTAGATAACACCTACGCCTACTTAGATGATATCGTTGTGGTAACCAACACCTGGAGAGAACATCTGCTCCAGCTTCAACGATTGTTTGCCAAGCTCCTGACGGCCGGCATCACCATCAACTTGGGCAAGTCCACCTTTGCTAAAGGTAAAGTGCGTTATCTTGATCATGAGATAGGAAGTGGCAGCCTAGCTCCGTTAAACATACATACCCAAGCCATCCAGCATTACCCACAGCCTACCACCAGGAAGCAGCTCCTGCGCTTCCTTGGTCTTGCGTCCTACTACCGTAGGTTTGTGAAGAATTTTAGTACGGTGGCGACACCATTGATCACTTTAACCAGCCCCAAGCAACGGTATCATTGGACCATTCAGCAAACGATTGCTTTTGAACAACTTAAATCCATGCTCTGTTCTAATCCTATTCTCGCCTCTCCAGATATCACGAAGCCTTTCATCCTCCATGTCGACGTCAGTGGGACCGGCATCGGGGGTGTCCTGATGCAACAAGGAGGCGAGTAGATTCTACCTGTTAGCTACTACAGCTACAAGTTTACCCACACCAGAAGAACTACAGCACTATCGAAAAGGAGCTACTCTCCATCGTCCTGAACTTGCAGCACTTTGAATCATACCTGCAAAGTGCTCGGTCTACCACCAACTATTTGGACCACAATCCCCTACACTTCCTGCAGCAAGCCCAATTCGACAATCAACGGCTTCTACGATGGGCTTTATATCTGCAGAATTTCAACCTGGAGATCTTCTACATCAAGGGTTCTGACAACATCATAGCAAACGCCCTCTCCAGAGTCTATGAGGTAGAGGCAGCTCCACCTACCACTCTACCACCTGAAGACGTAACTTCACCCAGAACCGCAGGCTTCGGAGGAGAGTTGTGACGATAGTCTCTTTCAAGAGAGATTCAGCCTGCTCTTCCCTACCTAAAGTTACGTTTATTCTACAAGTATAAGATGCTACATTCAAGATACGTCCACCAGTAGCACAAAACGTTTTGATCAGGAGGCAAAACGTACCCTAAACCCCCAACTCCACACTCCCTCCACGCCGGCTCATCATCAACCAGCAAACTACCCATCCCAGCCTGCCTGCTCCTGATTGGTGACTCGCCGACTGCACACCTGCACACTGCAACTCAGCGCCGTCTACCTGAGTCGATGTCTGAGCTTGAACCAGCCATCAACTTCAAAATATTCTTTGTGCTCTAAGAGTTGACATCTCTCTCTGGCATACTAAGCTCTCTGGCTCTGTATACTAAGGGAGGTCTCAGCCATAGCCAATATTCTCAGCACCATTTACTATTTTGTCTCACATTGTTTTTGCATTTATCTTTGCTCTTTAATTGCACTATTCATTGTCATTGGACTTGTATTTAATTTGATTTATGTTTTGTGACGGTGTTCCCCCCTTATATTTCTCCCACGCCTGCTGTAAGAGTCATGTCCACTTTACCCGAGCGTTCTCTACGCCACAGCCATCAGTTTGATATATGTGGGAGAGTGTAGTGTTCTCGAGGTGTCGAGAAATTTGTAAAAGAAGAGTATTTTGGGCTGTGGTTTAGGCCCTTTAGGAAGCCAATATGGCGCTGGCTACTCTGTTTTGCCGCCAAAACTGTGTGACGTCAGTGGCACCAGATTGGTCACCGACAGCGATGTGGCACAGAGAGCCAATGAAAACCTCCCATGGCGAATATGACGTCACGAAGGAAGGGGGGTCCGGTCAAAGCGCCGCGGCAGCGCCATCAGTCTGACACAACACGTCAAGGTGGACGGATGTGTGAAGACTGATCCTGTCAATCTGACAGTAATACGCCACTCCCGTGGATCTTACGCGTCACCCGTAGTCTGCAAGTACGCCAGAGGTCTTCCTTCATTCCATGTGTGGACCGAAGAGGGAATTGACGGAATATTGAGCATCAAGTTCTCCAGGGTCGGGTGCTGTGCAGGTGAAGTCTAGGCAGTTTTGTCTGGGACGTCTGATAGCTTCACAGTGACGACGTAGCGGCTGGGCCAATCCACTGGGAAGCAGTGAAAGAAGATACTAATTGGGAATCCGAACGACTGCAGCCGAGACGTAGGCAGGCAGCCGTATTTGGGAGGAGAAGTTGATGGTCGGGAGACCGACTCCAACCCTACAAGACATGGAGGAGGAGCACGAACCCGCGGAGGACAGAACACGGAGACGACACGTTTATTTTGGGACGTTGATTGGGTTCCTGGAGGACCTGACAGGGTGTGTGTGGGGGCATTCCCTACACGAGGCAGGAGCCTGGACCAGGAGCTACAACTCAACTCTCACCAGAGGATAGGTGGAAGTAGGTGATTCTAGTTTCCCTCCCAATTCCCCTTTAGTCAGCTATATTATTTAGCCAGAGTATTTTGTATGTCGTGAGCAAGGCTCACCTATGTCACAGTAAGGCACAAGTGTGCAGTGGGGCTCATCACTCACAGTATTTATTATTATTATTATTGGTGTGTGCAGACACCCGGAGTAATTGATGAATTTACTGTGTTGATAATGTCTTTCATGAGACTTTAATATGATCATCTAGTGAGAGAATATATATATATAAGTGTACCAGTATTTGATGTTAGGCTATGTGCCCAGTAACTATGTTATTACCATTATTGATGTCTATGATTTATCTGTATATATATAAGTCTATGCTTGTGTATTGAATAATCATTCATGTGTGTAGTGATTAATTGTGTTATCGCCTACGAGAGGAATTACTGAATCTAAGAACAGTACCGTGGTTAAGTGCATTCATTGTAATTATTATTAAGTACAATGCATTACTCTAGTACAGTGAAATATCACGTTAAGTGCTGTAGGAATGAGTTATTGAACTTGAGATCAGTGTGATGATTCATTGCGTTCTATTTGCCATTATAGAAATATTGTGTTGATGACAAATATAGTGATTCATGCTAATTTAAAGAAACAGAGCGCATGACGCTAGGAAAGCAAGCAATAAGCGTTCACACAGCGAGAAGGGTGCGGCTCAGCTGATTATGATATTGACGAGAAGGGGGAGTGTTACCCTCTAGGTTCGCCTCGATATATATATGAAGAGGGAGTGAATTTCTGCAGTGTACTTGATTGTTGATGGATATGGATATAATACTTTGAATATTTTTAAGTAAAATACAAAATACCTTGGTGTTTATATCATCCCCTCCATATTCTTGTGGCTATATAATACATGAAAGGAAGTAGAGTGATAGAAATAAATACCTGCCTGATATCAGATCTATTGAGTGTGTTCTTGCCACTGCTACCACAATTCAACAATACCACTGACGTGTTACTGGACACGGGAAACACCAGTTGGCGACCTTGTGGTTAGTAGTAGAGCCTAGTATCGGGGCGGGCACACATGCTGTAAAGAGAACAAGCTGTGTTCTCACTCATTCTCGATCAGAGGCCGGTTGGGATTGACTGGGATACTCTCCTGGCGTACAGTGGCGCCGTGAGGATAGAGTGAAGACCCGCAGGGCTACGGTTAGTGACCTTGGGTATACTGTTACTCGCCCCTCTTATGGTGAACCCGGACATTGGCGACCTCGCCAGGATAACGATCAAAATAAAGGTTACAGTTGTGGTACTTGGCAGTGGTATTAGTTATCAGGTTCAGGTTATCACTCATAGCACAAGATGGAGGATGATAAAGTAACAAGGTTCATTGACACTAGAGATGAGCAGGTGCTGGAGGAGTGCACCAAGGCACAGTTACAGTCAATAGCAGACCATTTTGGGATAAAGCTGAGATCTTCCAAAGTGGGAGAGAGAAGACTGGAGATCATGGCACAGCTCAGGGCACGAGACGAAGCTTTGGGGGAGGAACGGCCACAAACACCTGCCAATATGGGAGAACACCTGAGCATTGGTGGGAGCAGCAGAGGATCCAGCGGCAGCAGGCACAGCGTTAAGCTGGAGATAATGAAGCTGCAGCTGGAAGCACAACTGAAGCTGGAAGAACAGGAACGAGAGGCACAGCTGAGAAGGGGAGAGCGAGAAGCAGAAGCACAGCAGCGCAAAGAAGAGTGAGAGGCACAGCAGCGCAAAGAAGAGCGAGAGGCACAGCAGCGCAAAGAAGAGCGAGAAGCAGAGGCACAGCAGCGCAAAGAAGAGCGAGAGGCGCAGCAGCGCAAAGAAGAGCGAGAAGCAGAGGCACAGCTGCGCAAGGAAGAACAAGAGCGAGAAGCACAGCTGAAGCGGGAAGAGCGGGAAGCGCAACTGAAGCGTGAGGAGCGAGAGGCTCAGTTGCGCCGAGAGGAGCGCGAGCTAGAAGCTAGGTTGAAACAGCAGGAGATAGAGGCTAACAAGGATGTGGAGCTGAAGCGAGCTGAGCTAGGGCTAGCTCCACCTGTTCCGCCACAGCAGGAAGACCGCCGAGTGAGGGAGCGGGATTTGCCGGTCTTTGTACCAAACGAAGCTGAAGGTTTCTTCGACCACTTCGAGAGGGTCGCCACCTTAAAGAAGTGGCCGAGGGCGGAGTGGGCGGAGCTGGTTCAGGGTAGGCTCACCGGTGAAGCTTGTGAAGCCTACAATATGCTCGACCTCCAAGAGTGTACCAACTACGATGCTGTAAAGAGAGCTGTGCTCCACTCGTTCAAGTTAACGCCGGAATGGTACAGGAAGATTCAGGGAATGTACCCGTTCGCCAGGAAAATCTTATGCGAAGATGGCGAGGGACATGGAGAGGAAGTTCCTTAAGTGGCTGGAGTCTGAAGGAGCGAAGTCGGCTGAGGATGTCAAGAGGCTTATGGTCATGGAGAAGTTTATGTCCGTGCTCTCTCCTGAGATCAGGGTGAGAGTAAAGGAGGCGGACATAAAGGACCTGAGGGCCACAGCCGACAGAGCCGACATGCTGGAAGAAGCCTTACGCCCACGCCGAGAGGGACAGCACCGACTGCCCGTATACTCCGGAAATGGTAGAAGTTATAGAAGGACGGACGGATGGAGGACAGGAGCGAGTTCTCCCAAGTCCCACCTATCGAGTGGGGACAACAGAGGATCGAGGAGTGCTGTGGAGCCGGTAAAGAAGTCCCAAGCTGAGAGCTCAGGAGCTGTTGCTGTGACGAAGGAGTCGACGGATGGTGCGAGGAAGATACACGGAGCGACGGCCTCTAGAGGCGGTGCCAGGGCGAGCGGTGGTGGATGGTTTCCGACGGGGAAGCTTCGCTGCTTCAATTGTGGGGGATTCGGACACTTCTCGCGGGACTGCAGTCGCCCTAAGCAGCGGGGGAACGTTGCTTTCGTGAGGGTCGAGGAGCAGATGGCCGAGAGGGTGCGGGATGAACCTGTACTGAGTGGGGAGAAAAGAGTTCACCCATTCGTGTGTGAGGGAACCGTAACGATGGGGGACGCAGACCCCATCCCGGTGAAGATATTAAGAGACACTGGGGCAGATTTTACCCTGGTGAGCAAAACCCTGTTCTCCAAGGGTTACGAGAGTACCAGTGTGGGGGTGGCAAGTGTGACCACTGTGGGAGGCCCAGTGAGGATGCCCCTACACCAGGTGACTCTGAATTCTGATTATGGCTGCCAGACCCTTGTGGTGGGGGTCTGTGCATCAATGCCCAAGATGGAGGCACAAGTCATCTTGGGAAATGAAGCATGTGGAAGATATGTCGTCCCGAATCTCGTGAAGGGCGAGGAGTGCTTAGAGCACTATAAGGAGACTGGCGGAGTGTTAGACGCCTGTGGGGACGAGAAAGGAATCCGGCGTTCCCGGTTTGTGCTGTGATGCCGAGTTAGTGCGAAGGACACGGAGGGTGTGGATCTGATGGGGCTGAGGAGACGTGGGAATCGATCATCTCTTCATGGGACCCGGAGAACGAGCGGAGGGCGAAGGCAGCGCGGATGGTGAGTTACAGGTGACCCTCACTAGTTCTCTAGGGGTAGACCGCACTCGTCTTGGAGAGTTGCAGCAGATAGAGTTCCCCGAATTAATTCGTGAGGCCAAAGGAGGACGTGTTGGTCCTGAGAGGGCCACTCATTTTTACATACAGGAGGCATGCTGATGAGACAGTGGAGGCCTGTGAGGATGGAGGCCGGGGAAGATTCTCTAGGTACGAGGCACCAGGTAGTGTTGCCGGCCCAGTGCAGAGCGGCAGTGTTGGACCTATCGCACTCTGTGGACTCTGCAGGTCACCTGGGGGTTACCAAGACGCTGCGAAAGATCAGGGATCATTTCTACTGACCAGGTATGGACGCCGATGTGAGGCGTTATTGTAAGACGTGCTTACCTTGCCAGAGGGCAGGGAAGAGCCAACCCGCGATACCGAAGGCCCCGTTGGTCCCTGTTCCTGCGTTTGGGCCTGCATTCGAGCGTCTGTTGGTTGACGGGGTGGGACCGTTGCCTCGGACGAAACGAGGGAATACCTAGCAGATGACGATCATGTGTGCGTCCACCAGATTTCCAGAAGCCATCCCGATGCGACGTTTGACGTCGAGAGGAGTAGCCGGGCAATTACAACGATTTTTCTCTTGGGTGGGGATGCCCAGAGAAATTCAGACAGACTGTGGAAGTATATTCCAGTCTAAGTGGTTCCGACAGACAGTGACAAGTTGGGGAGTGACTCAGATTCGGTCGTCGCCCTACCGACCGCAGTCGCAAGGGGCGATCGAAAGGTTTCACTCCACCTTGAAGACCGTTCTGAGAGTGTTCTGCGCAGAACAGGGGGCTGAGTGGGATGAGGCAGTATACCCCGCGTTGTTTGCCATACATAACGCGGTGGTAGAATCATTAGGTTTCTCACCTTTCCAGCTGGTGTATGGACACAACGTGTGAAGTCCTCTGCCCATGCCGAAGGAACAATGGACACCAGGAATGACCGTGGGAACGGTCAATGAATACGTTCAAAAGTTCAAGGAGCGTCTCACTCTAGCAAAGGAACTAGCTGGGAAACATCTGAAGGAGGCGCAGCATAAGATGTCGGAATGGTACGACAAGAGAGCTACGCCGAGGGAGTTCCAGGTTGGGTCCCAGGTGATGGTATTGCTGTCGGGTAAGAGTAGGGTGACCGAGTCGCGGTTCGAGGGACCATACCAGGTGCTACGGCAGTTGGGTCCTGTATCGTATGAAATCGGGAAACTGGATAGACCCCGCAAGAAACAGTCGTGTCATGTAGACCGCTTGAAGCCTTTCTTCCCTGAGGAAGGAGGAGCCGCCGTGCAGGACAGGACGGTGACCCGAGACCCCCAGCAGAAGACGATTTTGTGCATGCAGGTGGACCGGGAACTTCCAGAGGAGGAAGGAAAGTGGTCCAGGGCGGACGGCACCCGTCTCACCAATACGGAGAGTTTGGCGAGGATCGAGGACGAGCTACAACACCTGGAAGGGCAGCAGAGCGCGGACCTGACGAACCTACTAAGGGAGAATGCCTCTCTCTTTACCGACGTGCCCCGACGACACAAGAGTGTAACGCACGAGGTGGAGGTGATAGACGCCAAACCCGTCAAGCAGAGCGCGTATAGGGTAAGCCTGAAGAAGCGAGAGCTGATGAGGAAGGAGGTGGAGTATCTCCTTGAGAACGACCTGGCAGAGCCTAGCAAAAGTGAGTGGAGTTCCCCATGCTTGTTAGTGAAGAAAAGCGATGGTACATTCCGCTTTTGTACAGACTACAGAAAGGTGAACTCCATCACTGTGGCAGATTCTCACCCCATGTCGAGAGTGAGGGATTGCATCGACCAGGTGGGCAGTGCAAGGTACGTATCCAAGGTCGATCTGCTCAAGGGGTACTACCAGATCTCTCTGACTCCTGAAGCCAGGAAAATATCAGCTTTCGCAACACCGGACGGGCTGTACCAGTACAAGGTGTTACCCTTTGGAATGAAAAACAGCGGAAGCTGTTTCCAGCGCATGATGAATGAGTTGCTAAGGGGGGCCGAAGGCTGCACAGTATACATCGATGACATCGTCGTGTACGCCGACGATTGGAAGACGCACCTGGAGAGACTCAAGGAATTGTTTAGAAGGCTAGAGGAGGCTAACTTGACTGTAAATTTAGCCAAGAGCGAATTTGGGGAGGCCCACTTGGAGTACCTAGACTTCGTCATCGGCCAAGGAGAAGTAACCCCTGTAGATCACAAAGTGTCAGCCATTAAGGAATACCCCGTGCCCAGAACGCGTTAAGGTATCTCGGGATGATAGGATACTATCGTGGGTTCTGTAGGAATTTTTCCACGGTAGCGCATCCCCTGACCGAGCTACTCTCCAAGAATGTGCGATGGAGATGGGGAGAGGCCTGATAAGAGTCTTTTGAGAAGACCAAGAAATTGTTGACGGAGGCCCCGGTATTAATATCCCCAGATTTCTCAGCCAGATTCATCCTGTACGTGGATGCCAGCGACGTTGGAATAGGGGCCATGTTGGCTCAAGAGAGAAGTGAGATACATAGGCCGGTAGCTTTCTACTCTAAGAAGTTTGTGAAATACCAGCGGGCCTATAGTACCGTCGAGAAAGAGGCATTGGCGCTAGTTATGGCCCTGAAGCACTTCGATGTGTACGTGGGAGGAGGGGCGAGACCTGTTCTTTTGTTCACAGATCACAACCCTCTAACCTTTTTGTACAAAATGAGGAACTCCAACCAACGTCTGACGAGGTGGGCGTTGCTACTGCAGGAGTACCGGCTGGACATAAAGCACATCAGGGGGAAGGACAACGTGGTTGCGGATGCCCTGTCCCATATACACTAATTAGACATGACTCTCATTTTAAGGGGAGGGGTATGTGACGGTGTTCCCCCCCTTATATTTCTCCCACGCCTGCTGTAAGAGTCATGTCCACTTTACCCGAGCGTTCTCTACGCCGCAGGCATCAGTTTGATATATGTGGAAGAGTGTAGTGTTCTCGAGGTGTCGAGAAATTTGTTAAAGAAGAGTATTTTGGGCTGTGGTTTAGGCCCTTTAGGAAGCCAATATAGCGCTGGCTACTCTGGTTTGCCGCCAAAACTGTGTGACGTCAGTGGCACCAGATTGGTCACCGACAGCGATGTGGCGCAGGGAGTCAATGAAAACCTACCATGGCGAATATGACGTCACGAAGAAAGGGGGGGTCCGGTCAGAGCGCCGCGGCGGCGCCATCAGTCTGACACGACACGTCAAGGTGGACGGATGTGTGAAGATTGATCCTGTCAATCTGACAGTAATATGCCACTCCCATGGATCTTACGCGTCACCCATAGTCTGCAAGTATGCCAGAGGTCTTCCTTCATTCCATGTGTGGACCGAAGAGGGAATTGACGGAATATCGAGCATCAAGTGCTCCAGGGTCGGGTGCTGTGCAGGTGAAGTCTAGGCAGTTTCGTCTGGGACGTCTGATAGCTTCACAGTGACGACGTAGCGGCTGGGCCAATCCACTGGGAAGCAGTGAAAGAAGACACTAATTGGGAATCCGAACGACTGCAGCCGAGACGTAGGCAGGCAGCCGTATTTGGGAGTAGAAGTTGACGGCCGGGAGACCGACTCCAACCCTGCAAGACGTGGAGGAGGAGCACGAACCCGCGGAGGACAGAACACGGAGACGATGCATTTATTTTGGGACGTTGATTGGGTTCCTGGAGGACACGACAGGGTGTGTGTGGGGGCGTTCCCTACACGAGGCAGGAGCCTGGACCAGGAGCTACAACTCAACTCTCACCAGAGGATAGGTGGAAGTAGGTGATTCTAGTTTCCCTCCCAATTCCCCTTTAGTCAGCTATATTATTTGGCCAGAGTATTTTGTATGTCGTGAGCAAGGCTCACCTATGTCACAGTAAGGCACAAGTGTGCAGTGGGGCTACAAAGAGCACTCACGGTATTTATTATTATTATTATTGGTGTGTGCAGACACCCGGAGTAATTGATGAATTTACTGTGTTGATAATGTCTTTCATGAGACTTTAATATGATCATCTAGTGAGAGAATATATATATATAAGTGTACCAGTATTTCATGTTAGGCTATGTGCCCAGTAACTATGTTATTACCATTATTGATGTCTATGATTTATCTATATATATATATATAAGTCTATGCTTGTGTATTGAATAATCATTCATGTGTGCAGTGATTAATTGTGTTATCGCCTACGAGAGGAATTACTGAATCTAAGAACAGTACCGTGGTTAAGTGCATTCATTGTAATTATTATTAAGTACAGTGCATTACTCTAGTACAGTGAAATATCACGTTAAGTGCTGTAGGAATGAGTTATTGAACTTGAGATCAGTGTGATGATTCATTGCGTTCTATTTGCCATTATAGAAATATTGTGTTGATGACAAATATAGTGATTCATACTAATTTAAAGAAACAGAGCGCGTGACGCTAGGAAAACAAGCAATAAACGTACACACGGCGAGAAGGGCGAGGCTCAGCTGATTATGACATTGACGACAAGGGGGAGTGTTACCCTCTAGGTGCGCTTCGATATATATATGAAGAGGGAGTGAATTTCTGCAGTGTACTTGATTGTTGATGGATACGGATATAATACTTTGAATATTTTTAAGTAAAATACAAAATACCTTGGTGTTTATATCATCCCCTCCATATTCTTGTGGCTATATAATACATGAAAGGAAATAGAGTGATAGAAATAAATACCTGCCTGATATCAGATCTATTGAATATGTTCTTGCCACTGCTAACACAATTCAACAAAACCACTGACGTGTTACTGGACACGGGAAACACCAGTTGGTGACCTTGTGGTTAGTAGCAGAGCCTAGTGTCGGGGCGGGCACACATGCTGTAAAGAGAACAAGCTGTGTTCTCACTCATTCTCGATCAGAGGCCGGTTGGGATTGACTGGGATACTCTCCTGGCATACAGTGGCGCCGTGAGGATAGAGTGAAGACCCGCAGGGCTATGGTGAGTGAACTTGGGTATACTGTTACTCGCCTCTCTTATGGTGATCCCCGACAGTTTAAAATATATTAGAGTTTCATTGTTCATACTTTGTGTTTTACGTGTTCCTCCCTCTCACTTACCACAGACAACAGGCAAGCAGTCTATCTTTTTTTTTGTAAATGTGACAGGCATTGACACCTGCCATTGGAGAACTGCCGAACATCTACACTCCAACACTTTCCCATCACAATATATATATATATATATATATATATATATATATATATATATATATATATATATATATATATATATATATATATATATATATATATATATATATATATATATATGTCGTACCTAGTAGCCAGAACTCACTTCTGAGCCTACTATGCATGGCCCGATTTGCCTAATAAGCCAAGTTTTCATGAATTAATTGCTTTTCTACTACCTAACCTACCTAACCTAACCTAACCTAACTTTTTCGGCTACCTAACCAAACCTAACCTATAAAGATAGGTTAGGTTAGGTTAGGTAGGGTTGGTTAGGTTCGGTCATATATCTACGTTAATTTTAACTCCAATAAAAAAAAATTGACCTCTTACATAATGATATGGGTTGCTTTATCATTTCATAAGAAAAAAAATAGAGAAAATATATTATTTCATGA
This sequence comes from Procambarus clarkii, assembly GCF_040958095.1. NCBI lineage: Eukaryota > Metazoa > Arthropoda > Malacostraca > Decapoda > Cambaridae > Procambarus > Procambarus clarkii. The sequence goes on along the minus strand of NC_091174.1, from coordinate 44,117,905 downwards.
AAACTTGGCTTATTAGGCAAATCGGGCCTTGCATTGCAGGCTGAAAAGTGAGTTCTGGCTACTAGGTACGACATATATATATATATATATATATATATATATATATATATATATATATATATATATATATATATATATATATATATATGTCATACCTAGTAGCCAGAACGCACTTCTCTGCCTATTATGCAAGGCCCGATTTGCCTAATAAGCTAAGTTTTCATGAATTAATTGTTTTTCGACTACCTAACCTAACCTAACCTAACTTTTTCGGCTACCTAACCTATAAAGATAGGTTAGGTTAGGTTAGGTAGGGTTGGTTAGGTTCGGTCATATGTCTACGTTAATTTTAACTCCATTAAAAAAAATTGACCTCATACATGATGAAATGGGTAGCTTTATCATTTCATCAGAAAAAAATAGAGAATATATATTAATTCATGAAAACTTGGCTTATTAGGCAAATCAGGCCTTGCATAGTAGGCCGAGAAGTGCGTTCTGGCTACTAGGTACGACATATATATATATATATATATATATATATATATATATATATATATATATATATATATATATATATATATATATATATATATTTGTATATATATATATATATATATATATATATATATATATATATATATATATATATATATATATATATATATATATATATATGTCGTACCTAGTAGCCAGAACGTCATACTCGGCCTACTATGCAAGGCCCGATTTGCCTAATAAGCCAAGTTTTTCTGAATTAATATATTTTCTCTATATTTTTTCTTATTAAATGATAAAGCTACCCATTTCATTATGTATAAGGTCAAATTTTTTTTATTGGAATTAAAATTAACGTAGATATATGACCGAACCTAACCAACCCTACCTAACCTAACCTAACCTATCTTTATAGGTTAGGTTAGGTTAGGTAGCCGAAAAAGTTAGGTTAGGTTAGGTTAGGTAGGTTAGGTAGTGGAAAAACAATTAATTCATGAAAACTTTGCTTATTAGGCAAATCGGGCCTTGCATAGTAAGCTGAGAAGTGCGTTCTGGCTACTAGGTACGACATATATATATATATATATATATATATATATATATATATATATATATATATATATATGTTGTTAAATATAACCGAAAGGGTAAGATTAATCTTATGTTCTTCTTCACTGTCGAGGGTAATTGATAAAGTAACTCTCCAAAATTCATTCTTTTTATTCATAGTCTGACACCTAAACGTGTATTGTAATTCCTTATTACATTTTCAAAGACTTAATTTATATACAAAATACATTCATACTCTATGTTGGGCAAACATCTAAAGATTCAAAATGTAGAATTTCGCAACATAAACACTCTGTAAGACACGACCAATTGTCTAATGATTTGTTTGTTCATTTGTCAGAAAATTCTCACCAAATTGATTGGGAGATGGCTTCTTCAATAACAAATTGTAAAACACTTTCAATAGGAACATAATTGAATTTGCTTTAATACAGATTACAATAGAATGTAATATGAACATTAGCAGTGCTTTATATAACTTTTATCCATTTTTGATAGATCAATTTGAGTTGGATCATTGACACACATTTGTCTCACTAATTCATTGTTAATATTTACTATCTTATGCTATTATTATACATGTTGGACCTATTGATGGAGCTCTTATAGGCACATAAACCATTAGTGGGTATAAATTTAAGTTGTCTTGTAAGGGCCAATGGGCCTTCCTGCAGTTCTTATGTGGCTCTTATTTATTTCCACTTAATTCAAATTTATATTTCATTGTACCTCACTTCACTTCACCTCTCTCTCCTGCCTATATATTTGTTCAATACTTGACTTGTAATGCCTTCCTCCACAGTTACACCTCGCTCCTGTGCCAGGTAAGTCCACTACGGGCTTACCATAGCTACTACCTGCCCTGCTCTTGTACCAGGTAATTCAACTACGGGCTCACAATAGCCCGTGCTACTTGGAACTTGTTGTTTCGAGTAGCTGAATCTAAAACAACAACAACAGACAAGGACTTGTAAATCATTCATCTGAAGATGTGTTAATATACGTAAATACGTAAGGAAATTCCGGTTTCAATTCTTCCTCCATGGTTTGACATTTTTTATCACATGTTAATTTTCGTGATTTACACACACACAAACACACACACACACACACACACACACACACACACACACACACACACACACACACACACACACACACACACACACACACACACACACACACACACACACAGTAGTAGGCCAGCAATGGTAAGAGAAACACATGATTAGTGAGTTCCGCGGAAATTCGTCAATTTCTCGAGACATTGAAGGAGTATAGAGGCTAGATCATAGTATTTGGCCTCTCGCAGTATGTAGCTAGCAGGGTGCTACATAGCATAGTCATATCGCTAGTGATAGTGCGAAGAAACCAAAGTGTAGCTAGTGGCATCACCTTTGCATATACAGTGTGGAGGACCGCGTAAAGCGACCTGACCTGACGGCCAGGTGGGACGACCCGCCGTGGAACTGCTGATTGTGTTTGTTGGGTGGTGACTGTGACTCAAGAGATTTGTGTAGATAGAGAAGAACCGCTATCATCAATCTACTAGCACTTAGTGAATCACCAAGTGGAAGGTGACGATGGAGCACCATCATCAACCATACATCATCATTACTCATCTAGTTATGTGAGCGGGAAGCAGACTGGTATGTACCGCCTCTCTGGTCAATTAATCAGGTGTACAGTGTGAGGTAATATATTATCAAATTCTTGTTCAGGATAGCATATATATTTAAAATCTCAGAGTGGATCATTTTGGGTAGAAGTTAACGCTTACGGGAACTTATGACACACGCACGCACTCAAGCCCACGTACGTATGCACGCACACACACAGGCTAGAAGGGATTAACACCTTTCGTGGAAAGGGGATAAAACCTCTCATAATCCACCCCCTCTCTTACCTGCCATAAGCTGCAACACCTCACCTCCTCTTAACCCCATCCCACGTGCACACGTTCTCTCTCTCTCTCTCTCTCTCTCTCTCTCTCTCTCTCTCTCTCTCTCTCTCTCTCTCTCTCTCTCTCTCTCTCTCTCTCTCTCTCTCTCTCTCTCTCTCTCTCTCTCCCTCTCCCTTGCTCTCTCTCTCTCTTGCTCTCTCTCTTGACAAGGGGCAAAATGGCAGGAGGCCGCAACAGAGACACGGGAAGCAGCCAGGGTGTCAAACGAAGGAAATGCTAACCCAAGTTCTGGAGGAATTCAGGAGGGAGATGAATGAAATGAGGATTACAATTAACAATCTGCAAAGTGAGCTGGCATCAGCAAGGGATCAAATCTCTCACAGAGAAAAATAAAGAGACCGAGCATCAGATTATCATCCAAAGGGAAAGTGGGAATGTTACATAGAAAGGAAATGCCTCTGTACCTGAAACATTTGCGGAACGACTGAAAAAGAGCTCAGAAGCAATGGACACAGTGAGGGAGGTAGCGATGCAGGCAGCTACGTCACAGGAAGCAGCAAGGTGCACCACTCAACTAGAGTGGACCAGCACCAGCTGGAAAGAAAAAGATCAGTGGTAGGTGTAGGCATCAAAGAACAGGAAGGATCTAACAGGCAAGAATGGAATGGCAAAGATAGAGAGGCAGTACATGGGCTACTGAAGGGGTTACAGATGGAAGGGGCTGTACATAGCATTGAGAAGGTTTTCAGGTTGGGCTGGTACAACAAGGACAGAAATCGACTTGTAAAGGTGGTGTTTACAAACGAAACCACGAAGGAGGATATTCTCGAAAGGAACAGTCGTCTGTAGCATGTGGAGGGATCCAAAAAGTATTCCTGCAGAGGGACAGGACGAAGGAGGAGAGAGCCAGGGCAGCAGAGGCAAGGAGGAAGCGCAGAGAGAGAGGAGCAAACCAGGAATTCACAGCCCCCAACACAACAGTCCCAGAGACAAGAGGCGAACCCAAAACCAGCATCCCAGGAACACCAGAGGGGAGAGCAACACCACCACCCCCCTCGGCATTGAAACCCTCCCTTCCACTCACCCTACCTGCCCCCACCCAACCCTCCCTCCCCCCCCCCCCCCACCCCATTCTGACCCTGACACCCCATCCCCATTCCCATCATTTCCCCCCTCCCACCTTTCCCCCCCTGTCCCCCTTCATCCCATACCCTCCCTATCCCTCCTCCCCCCTCACCCCGTATCCTCCATGTCACCTTTATCTCCTTAACCCACACCCTACCTGTCCCCCCTTCCCTTAAACCCCCACCCCCCACCCCAAAATCCTCTGAGACCCTGCAAACCACCTCACAGATCTTCTCACCCATGGAACAGCTTCCCACACCAACAGAATGCTCGCCAAGAAAGGGACATGAAATTGAACAGAAGAAAGTGAGCTTCAAGGCGATGGTCACTAACATAGATGGAATTACAAATAAAACATGTGAACTTGGAGAATGGGCACTAGAAGAAAACCCATACATAATAGCACTCACAGAAACAAAGCTAACGAAAAACATAACAAACGCAGTGTTTCCATGGGGCTACTATGTAGTGAGGAAAGAGAGAGAGAAGGGAGAGGAGGAGGTGGTGTAGCTATGCTACTAAGAGAAGGTTGGAGTTTCAAAGAGATGGTAATTCAGAACTGTGAAGGTTTCAGTGACTACATATCGGGCACCATAGCAACTGGAGGACAGAAAATTATAATAGTAGTCATATATAACCCCCCACCGAATGACAGAAGACCCAGACAGGAATATGATAGAAACAACTTGGCCACCATCAATATAATAGAGAGAGCAGCTTCTGTGGTTAGTAGGAACGGATCCAGACTTCTAATCATGGGAGACTTCAACCATGGGAAGATAGATTGGGGGAACAGAGACCCACATGGAGGCCCAGACACATGGAGAGCTAAGCTGCTGGATGTGGCAACAAGAAACTTTCTAAGTCAACACGTCAAGGGACCGACAAGAATGAGAGGAGGGATGAACCAGCCTTGCTTGATCTGATATTTACCCTAAATAGTAGGATATAAGGCAAGTTAAGTTGGAAGCCCCATTGGGAATGAGTGATCATAGTGTATTGAGCTTTGAGTACCTGGTTGAGCTAGGAATTATCACCCCCAAAAAAGAACTGGGAACCAAAGGGCTGGCGTACCGAAAGGGAAACTATGAGGAGATGAATAACTTCCTATGGGACACAGAACTCGGAACCAAGTCCGTACAAGACATGATGGACTATGTCACCCAAAAATGTCAGGAGGCTGTAAGCAGGTTTGTCCCAGCCAGACAGGAAAAAACAGAGAAGCAAAGGAAGAATCCGTGGTTTAATAGGGAATGTATGAAAGCAAAGGAGCTGAACAAAAGGGCATGGAGAAGCTTCCGTAATAACAGAACACCAGAAAGTAGAGAGAGATACCAGAGAATCAGGAACGAGTATGTTAGTGTAAGAAGAGCAGCTGAGAAAAAGTATGAAAATTATATAGCTAATAAAGCCAAGACCGAACCAGAGCTACTACACAGTCACATCAGGAGGAAGACAACAGTGAAGGAACAGGTGATGAAACTTAGGGTGGACGAGAACAGGTACACAGACAATGACAAAGTGGTGTGTGAAGGACTCAACAAAAGGTTCCAGGAGGTCTTTACAATAGAACAGGGAGATGTCACAGCGCTAGAAGAGGTGGCAGCAAACCAGGTGACCTTGGATAGGTTCGAAATTACAAGAGATGAGGTCAAGAAGCACCTATTGGAGCTGGATGTGAGAAAAGCTGTTGGGCAGGACGGAATCTCGCCATGGGTATTGAAAGAGTGGGCAGGAGCACTTTGCTTACCACTCTCTATATTGTATAGTAGATCACTGGAAACGGGGCACCTACCAGAAATATGGAAAACTGCTAATGTAGTACCAATATACAAAAAGGATGACAGACAAGAGGCACTGAACTACAGGCCAGTGTCCTTAACTTGTATACCATGCAAGGTGACGGAGAAGATTGTGAGAAAAAACCTAGTAATACATCTGGAGAAGAGACTTCGTGACAACCCATCAACATGGGTTCAGGGAAGGTAAATCTTGCCTTACAGGCTTGATAGAATTCTACGATCAGGTGACAAAGATTAAGCAAGAAAGAGAAGGGTGGGTGGACTGCATTTTTTTGGACTGTCGGAAAGCCTTTGACAAAGTACCCCATAAAAGGTTGATGCATAAGCAGGAGAAACAGGCAGGAGTAACTGGTAGGGCGCTCCAGTGGATAAGGGAGTACCTAAGCAATAAGAAGCAGAGAGTTACAGTGAGGGGTGAGACCTCAGAATGGCGTGAAGCCACCAGTGGAGTCCCACAGGGCTCTGTACTTGGACCTATCCTGTTTCTGATATACGTAAATGATCTCCCAGTGGGTATAGACTCATTCCTCTCAATGTTTGCTGACGATGCCAAAATTATGAGAAGGATTAAGACAGAGGAGGACAGCTTGAGGCTTCAAGAAGACCTGGACAAGCTGCAGGAATGGTCGAACAATTGGCTGTTAGAGTTTAACCCAAGCAAATCTAATGTAATGAAGATAGGGGTAGGAAGCAGGAGACCAGATACAAGGTACCATTTGGGAGATGAAATACTTCAAGAGTCAGAGAGAGAGAAAGACCTGGGGATTGATATCACGCCAGACCTGTCCCCTGAAGCTCATATCAAGAGGATAACATCAGCAGCATATGCCAGGTTGGCTAACATAAGAACGGCCTTTAGAAACTTGTGTAAGGAATCTTTCAGAACATTATATACCACATATGTCAGACCAATCCTGGAGTATGCGACTCCAGCATGGAGTCCATATCTGGTCAAGCATAAGACTAAACAGGAAAAGGTTCAAAGGTTTGCCACCAAACTAGTACCCGAGCTGAGAGGTATGAGCTACGAGGAGAGACTACGGGAATTAAACCTCACTTCGTTGGAAGACAGAAGAGTTAGGGGGACATGATCATCACATTCAAGATTCTCAAGGGAATCGACAGGGTAGATAAAGACAGGGTGTTTAACACAAGGGGCACACGCACTAGGGGACACAGGTGGAAACTGAGTGCCCAAATAAGCCACAGAGATATTAGAAAGAACTTTTTTAGTGTCAAAGTGGTTGACAAATGGAATGCATTAAGAAGCGATGTGGTGGAGGCTGACTCCATACACAGTTTCAAGTGTAGATATGATAGAGCCCAATAGGCTTAGGAACCTGTACACCTGTTGATTGACGGTTGAGAGGCGGGACCAAAGAGCCAGAGCTCAACCCCCGCAAGCACAACTAGGTGAGTACAAATAGGTGAGTACACACACACACACACACACACAGCTAGGTTTGCAGTTAGGGAAGTTGCCATGCAAGTGGCTTCCTCTCAGGAAGCAGCTAGATGTACTAGTCGGCTGATAGAGAGAAAAAGAGCAGTAGTAATAGCAGGCATTACTACTGCCCTGCTCTTGTGCCAGGTAATTCAACTACGGGCTCACAATAGCTCATGCTACTTGGAAATTGTTGTTTCGAGTAGCTGAATCTAAAACAACAACAACAGACAAGGACTTGTAAATCATTCCTTCTGAATATGAGTTAATATATGTAAATACTTAAGGAAATTCCAATTTCAATTCTTCCTCCATGGTTTGACATTTTTCATCACATGTTAATTTTTGTTAATTTACACACACACACACAAACACACACACACACACACAGCTAGGTTTGCAGTTGGGGAAGTTGCATTGGAACTGGCTTCCTCTCAGGAAGCAGCTAGATGTAATAGTCAGCTGATAGAGAGAAAAAGAGCAGTAGTAATAGCAGGCATTAAAGGGCAAACAGGGACCAGCCCAATGGAGCGGAGAGACAAGGACAAAAACATAGTTACTGAGATCCTTAAAGAAGTAGGGATGAAGGAAACTGACCAAAATGTTGAAAAGGTTTTCAGGCTTTGAAAGTACAAGGACAGAGACCGAATGATAAAGGTAGTATTCATGAGCGAAATCATGAAAGAGGAACTGTTAGCATGGAAGTGCTGTCTAGCAAATGTACAGAAGTTTAAAAAAAGTATTCCTGCAGAGGGATATGACAAGGGAAGAGAGAAAGCAGGCAGCAGACACGAGGAAGGAGTGCAGGGAGAGAGAAAGGAATCAGAGAACCACAACCCCGAACCCTACAATCCCAGAGGGGAGTGGGAAACCCTCCTCAAACAGTGCAACAACCACAGGGAGTGGGGCACCACCCCTCACATTCTACCCAACAGACACCCTACATGCCCCATCCCCTGTCAGCCTCCCAATAAGTCCCAACCTAGGGCACACCCGTCCTCCCACTCACCCCTCTCCCCAGGACCTCCCTCCTCCCCCATCCCCCAAACCCTCCCCTCTCCCACATGCCCTCCTGTCTCTCCCACCTCCAAGCCCTCCGTTCCCATCCGCTACCCACTCTCCCCCACCTCACTTAAGTCTTCCCCTCTCCACCACTCCCCTAAACCCCCCCTCTTCCTCACCCACCTCAGCCTTCCTTTCCCCCCTCCCCAAGCCCTCCCCCCTTTTTTGCCCCCCCCCATCTCCCAAAGACTCTCCTCCCCCATGCTCCCCCAACCCTCCCCCTCTCACCCCCCCAAACCTCCCCCTCTCACTCTCCCCCCAACCCACCCCCTCTCACTCTCCCCCCTACTCTCCCCCTCTCACCCAACCCTCCTACCCTCCCCCTCCCCACACCCCCAAGCCCTTCCTCCTCCACCAGGCTTCCCGTACCAGATCCTTCCAGCTCCCACACACCCCAGATCCCACAGGTCCCCCCCCCCCCCCCCCAGAGGAGAAGCAGAAGAGAGTCAGTTGCAGGGTGATGTACTCGAACATAGATGGGATCACAAGCAAGACATGTGAACTAAGGGAAAGAGCACAAGAAGTGAACCCAGATGTAAACAGACTCACGGAAACAAAACTCTGTGGAATCATAACGAATGCCGAGTTTCCCCAGGAGTACACAGTAATAAAGAAAGAGAGGGAGGGTAGGGGAGGAGGCAGAGTAGCCCTACTCATGAAAAAGGAATGGAGTTTTAAGGAGATGGCTATCCCAGGCTGTGAGGGGTTCAGAGACTACATAGCAGGCACCATGACAATGGGAGGACCAAGAATACCAGTAGTAGTAATATACAACCCTCCACCAAATGACAAAAGACCCATGCAAGAGTACAAAAACAGCAACATGGCAGTTAACACTATAATTGAGAGGGCAGCCTCTGCTGCCTGTAGAAATAGATCCCACCAGCTCTTCATGGGGGGACTGCAATCACGGAAGGATTGACTGGGAGAACAAGGAACCGCATGGAGGAGAGGATACGTGGAGAGCCAAACTACTGGAGGTGCTGACTAGAAACTTTTTAACCCAGCATGTCGGAGAACCCACAAGGATGAGAGGAAATGACGAACCAGCGAGACTCGACCTGGTCTTCACTCTGAACGACTCTGACATAAGAGAAATCGGTTTTGAGGCCCCAGTAGGAATGAACGACCACAGTATACTGGTGTTTGAGTATCTGATTGAAGAAGGGTTATTGAACTCGAGGAGGGATACCGAAACCAAAATGTTAGCATACCAAAAGGGAAACTATGAGGAGATAAGAAAATTCCTAACAGAAAAAGCATGGGAAACAGAGCTCAGGGAAAAGATGGTCCAGGATGTAATGGACTACATCATGCAGAAGTGCAAGGACGCAGCAAACAGGTTTGTCCCAGTCCAAAAGGAAAACAGTGAAGTGAAGATGAGAAACCCATGGTTTAATCAGAGATGTAGGCTAGCTAAGCAGCAAAGTAACTGGGCATGGAGAAACTATAGAAACAGGACACTGGAGAGCAGAGAAAGATACCCGAATGCCAGGAATGAATATGTCAGGATGAGAAGAGAGGCAGAAAGAAAATACGAAAATGACATCGAAAGCAAGGCAAAGACTCAGCCTAAATTGCTGCATAGCCACATCAGGAGAAAAACAACAGTAAAGGAACAGGTTATGAAATTAAGGATAGGGGCAGAAGGATTCACTATAAACGACAAGGAAGTGGGTGAGGAACTGAATAAGAAATTCCAGGAAGTCTTCACCTTAGAGCAAGGAGAAATTCCAGAGATAAGCGAGGGAATAGCTAACCAGGAACCACTGGAAGAGTTGGAGATTACCAGCGGGGAAGTAAGGGAATGTTTATTAGAGTTGGATGTGACAAAGGCTATAGGCCCAGATGGAATCTCCCCTTGGATACAGAAGGAAGGAGCAAGAGAACTGTGCCTACCACTCTCCATAGTGTATAACAAATCACTGGCAGCAGGGGAACTGCCAGAAATTTGGAAAGCAGCTAACGTAGTCCCGATATACAAGAATGGGGATAGACAGGAGGCACTGAATTAGAGGCCGGTGTCCCAAACCTGCATACCATGCAATCTGACGGAGAAGACTGTACGAAGAAAGCTAGTGGAGCATCTAGAGTGAAAGAACTTTGCAACACAGCATCAACATGGGTTCACGGATGGCAGGTCCTGCCCCACAGGGTTACTTGAATTCTACGACCAGGCAATAAAAATAAGGCAAGAAAGAGAAGGGTGGGCAGACTACATATTTTTGGATTGTCAGAAAGCCTTTGATACAGTGCCACACAAGAGGCTAGTGAAAAACCTGGAGATGCAGGCTGGAGTGAAAGGGAAGGTACTCCGTTGGATACAGGAGTACCTAAGCAACAGGAGACAACGAGTCAGTGTGAGGGGTGAGGTCTCAGATTGGCGAGTCATTACGAGAGGAGTCCCACAGGGGTCAGGCCTTGGACCTATACTGTTTCTGATATATGTAAATGATCTCCAAGAGGATATAGAATCGATTCTCTCAATGTTTGCCGATGATGCAAAAATTATGAGGTGGATTGAAACTTTGGATGATAGTAGGAGGGTACAAGATGACCTAGATAAACTCAGTGAATGGTCCAACAAATGGCTGTTGAAGTTCAACCTGAGTAAATGCAAAGTAATGAAACTAGGCAGTGGAAACAGGAGGCCAGACACAGGATACAGAATAGGAGATAAAGTACTTAATGAAACGGACAGAGAGAAAGATCTAGGAGTTGATATCACACCAAACCTGTCTCCTGAAGCCCACATAAAAAGAATAACGTCTGCGGCGTATGCGAGGCTGGCTAACATCAGAACAGCATTCAGGAACCTGTGTAAGGAATCATTCAGAATCTTGTACACCACATATATAAGACCAATCCTGGAGTATGCGGCCCCAGCATGGAGCCCGTAACTTGTCAAGCACAAGACAAAGCTGGAAAAAGTCCAAAGGTATGCCACTAGACTACTCCCAGAACTAAGAGGCATGAGTTACGAGAAAGGATGCGGGAAATGCACCTTACGACACTGGAAGACAGAAGAGTAAGGGAAGACATGATCACAACCTACAAAATCCTCAGGGGAATCGCCCGTGTAAACAAGGACAAACTATTCAACACTGGTGAGACGCGAACAAGGGGACACAGGTGGAAACTGAGTACCCATATGAGCCACAGAGACGTTAGAAGGAACTTTTTCAGTGTCAGAGTAGTTAACGGATGGAATGCATTAGGCAGTGATGTGGTGGAGGCTGACTCCATACACAGTTTGAAATGTAGATATTATTGAGCTCAGTAGGCTCAGGAATCTGTAAACAAGTTGATTGACAGCTAAGAGGCGGGACAAAAGAGCCAAAGCTCAACCCCCTCAAGTACAAATACTTGAGTACAAATAGGTGAGTACAGGATCCCTTAACCGCTCGACCAACACGACCAGACAAAAGAGGATGGTAGCCAAGGCTATTTCCATCCCCACGCCGGCACTCGGTTGGTAATCTTGGGCATGGTATTTTATCAAATCACCTCATTCTTTGGGGCACACGTGAGGAACACAAATGCCAACAATGGTCCCCAGGACTATATATAACTGAAAACTCACATCCCAGAAGTGACTCGAATCCATACTGCCCAGAGCACTCTGCTGGCGTACAGGATCCCTTTACCGCTCGACCAACACGAATGGAAAACACGATAATTAAATATGACCGAAAAAGTAAGATTAATAATTCTATATATATGTATTAATAATATATATATATGTATATATATATATATATATATATATATATATATATATATATATATATATATATATATATATATATATATATATATATATATGTGTATATATATATATATATATATATATATATATATATATATATATATATATATATATGTATATATATATATATATATATATATATATATATATATATATATATATATATGTATATATATATATATATATATATATATATATATATGTCGTACCTAGTAGCCAGAACGCACTTCTCAGCCTACTATGCAAGGCCAGATTTGCATAATAAGCCAAGTTTTCATGAATTAATTGTTTTTCGACTAACTAACCTACCTAACCTAACCTAACCTAGCTTTTTCGGCTACCTAACCTAACGTAACCCATAAAGATAGGTTAGGTTAGGTTAGGTAGGGTTGGTTAGGTTCGGTCATATATCTACGTTAATTTTAACTCCAATAAAAAAAATTGACCTCATACATAATGAAATGGGTAGCTTTATCATTTCATAAGAAAAAAATTTGAGAAAATATATTAATTCAGGAAAATTTGGCTTATTAGGCAAATCGGGCCCTGAATTGTAGGCTGAGAAGTGCGTTCTGGCTACTAGGTACGACATATAATAAGTGTTAGAATTCGTGTTAGAATTATTAATCTTACTTTTTCGGTCATATTTAATAATATATGTCTAAAATATAAATATATATATATATATATATATATGTCTATATAAATATATAAATATATATATATATATATATATATATATATATATATATATATATATATATATATATATATATATATATATATATATATATATATATATATATACATATATATATATATATATATATATATATATATATATATATATATATATATATATATATATATATATATATATATATATATATATATATTTATATATTTATATAGACATATATATATATATATATTTATATTTTAGACATATATTATTAAATATGACCGAAAAAGGAAGATTAATAATTCTAACACGAATTTTCTCGATCTTTCGTACGTTTCTTTTCACTGTTGGTGGTAATTCAAAAATCAATTCTACAAAATTCATTTTTATTTCTAGTCTGACGCGACACTTGAGCGCGTTTCGTAAAACTTATTACATTTTCAAAGACTTTAGCTTACACATACACAACTGAATAGAACTTACACATCTTCGATTTGTTTATATCTACATTTGAGTGAGGTGGATGGGGGTGAGGTGGTATTAATAGGGTATTAAATTCCTAAACACAAGACAGAACACGAAACAATGGGTATTGAATGGAAGTGGTTTGTAGAAAGCCTATTGGTCCATATTTCTTGATGCTGCTATATTGGACCGGAGTCTTGAGGTGGGTAGAATATAGTTGTGCATTAATTGGCTGTTGATTGCTGGTGTTGACTTCTTGATGTGTAGAGCCTCGCAGACGTCAAGCCGCCTGCTATCGCTGTATCTATCGATGATTTCTGTGTTGTTTACTAGAATTTAATACCCTATTAATACCACCTCACCCCATCCACCTCACTCAAATGTAGATATAAACAAATCGAAGATGTGTAAGTTCTATTCAGTTGTGTATGTGTAAGCTAAAGTCTTTGAAAATGTAATAAGTTTTACGAAAAGCGCTCAAGTGTTGCGTCAGACTAGAAATAAAAATGAATTTTGGAGAATTGATTTTTGAATTACCACCAACAGTGAAAAGAAACGTACGAAAGATCGAGAAAATTCGTGTTAGAATTATTAATCTTACTTTTTCGGTCATATTTAATAATATATGTCTATAGGAAAGACTGCTACCAAAATATACTAATATATATATATATATATATATATATATATATATATATATATATATATATATATATATATATATAAAAGTTTGTGAGGGTAACACCTCTGGTGATAATGTGGGGACCCATAGCCTCGGAGAAGAAAATAAAAAGTATTCAGAGGAGACCTTGTGGTTTCTCACTGAACACTAATATTATCTTCTCCTACCACCCCCATTCTTTTGTATGTACATATATATATTTACTTTATTTGAACTTTGTTACAAAAAAGGAGTTACATATGGGTTACTTGCATACATATGCAATGCCCGATTTGCCTAATAAGCCAAGTTTTCCTGATTTAATATATTTTCTCTAATTGTTTTCTTATGAAATGATAAATCTACCCATTTCATTATGTATGAGGTCAATTTTTTTTTATTGGAGTTAAAATTAACTTAGATATATATCTAAGTTAAAATTAACTTATATATATATATATATATATATATATATATATATATATATATATATATATATATATATATATATATATGTATATATATATATATATATATATATATATATATATATATATATATATATATATATATATATATATGTATATATATATATATATATATATATATATATATATATATATATATATATATATATATATATATATATATATATTGTTGGGGGTTTCACCTCTCTATTATTCTCTACCCTTGCTCTGGGGTAAGCAATAGTTATGCTCAAGGTAACTCACCGTAGCCCTGCGGGTCTTCCCTCGATCCTCACGGCGCCACTGCACGCCAGGAGAGTCTCCCAGTCAATCTTAACGGCCTCTTATTAAGAAAGAGTGAGAACACGACTCGATCACCTCGACTGTCGTGTGCCCTCCCCAACAATAGGGCTCTACGGTTAAACACAAGATCGCCAACTGGTGTTTAAGGTGGCCAGTAACACCATCAGTGGACTGGTGTATTCAGTGGTAGCCTTGGCAAGGTCACACTCAAAGATCAGGAATCAGGCAGGTACTTATTGTTATCACTCTATGCTTACAGGTATAGTATAGCCACAAGATTAATGGAGGGGATGATAAAAACACAAAGAGAGTTTTGTATTTTACTTAAAATGTATGAAAGATGTCACAAGGCCACACAATAATCGATAAATCAACTGATCCTGACTCGGCCGGAAATTCCCACGGATATTATGCGACCGCTAGAGGGCAACACCTCCCCCTCCTCATCAAGTGTCAAGAACAGCTGATCGCAATGGACTCTCCGCGCGAAATTTGCTTGTTTGCTAGATTCACGCGCGCGGTTTCTTTAAATTCTCCAATATTACTAGAAACTCGCACACTCTATATTGGCACAAATAAACCGAATTACTTAGTTACACTGTACTCAGGCTCAAACAGTCTTTCCTACAATCAATTCTACAATGATTCACTGTAATGGTCTTACACTGTTATTTATCCAACAATATATAATGAAATATTAACACGGGAGTTTTCAGTACTTTCTCTCGTGGGCGATAACGCAATGATTCACTGTACTCACAAATGATTATTCACTGAATGGACATAGACATATATATGGTATATAAATCAATCATCAATACATGGAAAATAAATAGTTTCTGGGCACATAGCCTAACCTCCAAATACTGGCATAATATTATATATAATTCACCACTATATGTTCATATCAAAATCTATAGAAAGATATACACAACACAGTAAATTTATCACTGGTTCCTGGTGCCTGTACACACCAATAATCAACATGAATAATACAAGTACTCTTGATAGTACTGTCTAGCACACTGGTGCTTTACCGTGACATAGGTGAGACTTGCTCACGACATATAAAATCTTCAGGCTAGATAATATAGCCGAATAATATAGCTAACTAAAGGGGAATGGGGAGGGAACTAGAACCACCTACTTCACCCTATCCTCCGATGAGAGTCGAGATGTAGCTCCTGGTCCTCGTGTCGGGAACGCCCCCACACTACACGTCGTCGTGTCCTACCAGAGCCTCTCGTCGTCCCACCGTTTAGCGCGTCGTCTCCGTGCCTCCTCACTGCAGGTCCGTCCTCCTCCTTGACTTCTTGAAGGTTGGAGTCGGTCTCCTGGCCGTCGTCTTCTCCCAGCAACGGCTGTCGCCTACGTCTCAGCTACAGTCGTTCGGTTTCCCCAAATAGTCCTCTCTTCCTCAGCTACCCAGTGGCTCTGTCAGCCACTACGCTGTCACGAACTGGTGAATTGCCACAGACGTCACGTACGTCACTGCACGGCTTCACTGCTACTGGCACAGTACCTGACTGGAGCACTTGTTGCTCAAATAACCGTCAATTCCCTCTTCTGGTTCAACACATGAACTAGGGAAGACTTCTCAGAGTACTGGCGGACTTCAGGTGACGCGTAAATCCACGGTAGTGGGAAACAGCTGTCCGACAGACAGGACCACTCGTCGCACGTCCGACCTCTATGACGTGTCGTGACTGACTGCTGGCGCCAGCCCGGCGCGCTGGCCGGACCCCCTTCCTTCGTGACGTCACTTTCGCCACGGGAGGTTTTCATTGGCTCCCGGTGCCACACTGCTGCCGGTGACCAATCCGGTGCCACTGACGTCACACGGTTTTGGCGGGAGATCAGAGAGGTAAGCGCCATCTTGGCTCCCTAAAGGGCCTAAACCACAGGCCAAAATATTACTATTTCACAAATTTCTCGGCTCTCCGAGAACACTTCACTCTCTCCCATATATCAAATTGTAGCCTGCAACGTAGAGAACGCTTGGGAAAAGTAGACATGACTCTTACTGCAGGCGTGGGAGAATTATAAGGGGGGGAACTCCGTCACAATATATATATATGTATATATATATATATATATATATATATATATATATATATATATATACATGTCGTACCTAGTAGCCAGAACTCACTTCTCAGCCTACTATTCAAGGCCCGATTTGCCTAATAAGCCAAGTTTTCCTGAATTAATATATTTACTATAATTTTTTTCTTATGAAATGATAAAACAACCCTTTTCTCTATGTATGAGGTCAATTTTTTTTTATTGGAGTTAAAATTAACGTAGATATATGACCGAACCTAACCAACCCTACCTAACCTAACCTAACCTATATTTATAGGTAAGGTTAGGTTAGGTAGCCAAAAAAAGCTAGGTTAGGTTAGGTTAGGTAGGTTAGGTAGACGAAAAAACATTAATTCATGAAAACTTGGCTTATTAGGCAAATCGGGCCTTGAATAGTAGGCTGAGAAGTGCGTTCTGGCTATTAGGTACGACATACATATATATATATATATATATATATATATATATATATATATATATATATATATATATATATATATATATATATATATATATATATATATATATATATAGGATTGCCAGAGCCATCCAGAGGATTGCTCTGGCGATGGTTTGGTTGTGGGAAGAGATTATATGTTCCTTAATTGAGCCCTGTTGCTTATGCATCGTTAAACGCCTAGAAAGAGATGTTGTTGTCTTGCCTTTATACTGGGTTTTTTGGAGCTTACAGTCCCCAAGAGGGCATTTGAAGGAATAGACGACGTTAGTCTCTTTTAAAGCGTTCTGTTTTGTGTCTGGAGAGTTTCTCATGAGTAGGCTGGCCGTTTTTCTGGTTTTATAGTAAATCGTCAGTTGTATCCTAGTAAACAACACAGAAATCATCGATAGATACAGCGATAGCAGGCGGCTTGACGTTTGCGAGGCACTACACATCAAGAAGTCAACACCAGCAATCAACAGCCAATTAATGAACAACTATATTCTACCCACCTCAAGACTCCGCTCCAATATAGAAGCATCAAGAAATATGGACCAATAGACTTTCTACAAACACTTCTATTCAATACCCATTGTTTCGTGTTCTGTCTTGTGTTGATGAAATTAATACCCTATTAATGCCACCTCTTGTTCTGTCTTGTGTTGATGAAATTAATACCCTATTAATGCCACCTCACCCCATCCACCTCACTCAAATGTAGATATAAAATCGGAGATGCGTAAGTTCTACTCAGTTGTGTATGTGTAAGCTAAAGTCTCTGAAAATGTAATAAGTTTTACGAAACGCGCTCGTGTCGCGTCAGACTAGAAATAAAAATGAATTTTGGAGAATTGATTTTTGATTTACCTCCAACAGTGAAAAGAAATGTACGAAAGATTGAGAAAATTCGTGTTAGAATTATTAATCTTACTTTTTCGGTCATATTTAATAATATATGTCTACAGGAAAGACTGCTACCAAAATATACTTATATATTAATAAATATATATATATATATATATATATATATATATATATATATATATATATATATATATATATATATATATATATATATATTAATATATATATATATATATATATATATATATATATTATCCAGTGATAATATTATTATTAACCAGTGATAATATATATATATATATATATATATATATATATATATATATATATATATATATATATATATATATATATATATATATATATATATATATATATATATATGTATATATATGTGTGTGTGTGTGTGTGTGTGTGTGTGTGTGTGTGTGTGTGTGTGTGTGTGTGTGTGTGTGTGTGTGTGTGTGTGTGTGTGTGTGTGTGTGTGTATGTGTGTGTGTGTGTGTGTGTGTGTGTATGTGTGTGTGTAAACATATAAACTTCATGCTACTAACCAATGGAGAAACAGCTACATCAACGAAAACCTCCGTACTCGTATCGAGCAACACCTCGACATCCTCACAGATCGACATCACCTCAGCACCGAAACCAGGATAATCAAGGAACTAACAACATCATATGGAGGACCTATGGCGATTCCACGACCAAGAGGCGGCTTCCTGAACCTTGCTGGAATCAACCTCACTGAGGACCAAGTCACTCTCCTAAATCTGGGTATAAACTGCCACGTTATATCCAGACTAAGTGAGATGGCCCGGAAAGTGAAGTTGGAGATCTTGTTGGACGACATATTCGACCTCGACACACAAAAGAAGGTCACCACCAAAGACACCTTACAAGCAGAACTTATTGCAGAAGGAGGATAGATTCGAGGCAACTACAGAAGCACCATACTGTACCCCGAGTTCAAAGCGACAGCTTAGAGCCTTCGTGAGAACAAGGAGATAGTCATCTGGAGAGGTGACAAGTCGCCAATATACGTCATTCTTTAAAAAGACGAATATCTGGCAAAAATGAACCTCATACTCTCTGACCAAACTAAATTCCAAAGGGTAACGAAGGACACTACAGCCGAATTTAAAGCAAAGGTTAACAGATTGATCGAAACTGTGAACGTAAAGAAATCCGGACTCCACCTGCCAAAGATTATTGGGGAATACAAACCTGGGTATGCGTATGGAAATGTCTAGACACACAAGCCTGGAAACCCACTTCGGCCAATCATCAGCCAGATACCCACACCCACGTACAGACTGGCGAAGCGACTCAACGGCTTGCTGACCCCCGTATGTCCCTTGCTCTTTCAGCCTGAAGTCTCCAAAGGAATTTGTTGACTTACTGCGGGGAACATGGGCTACAGGGATAAGAGCCTCGTTGGACGTAAAATCACTGTTTACCAACGTACCTGTGGATGAAACAATCGAGATGATAGCGGAAAGAGTGTATCGTGATCCGGCCTGTACTCGTCTTGACATACCAGAAAACATTCTAAGGAAACTACTCCAAACTTGTACTAAAGAGGCACCCTTCTTGTGCCCGGATGGGCACATGTATAAGCAAGTAGATGGGGTCGCCACGGGTTCTCCCCTAGGTGTCCGGTTTGCAAACTTCTACATGGGCACCATCGAACGAAAGGTCTTAGTCGACATGAACATGAAACCGGCTATATACTGTAGGTATGTTGACGACATTTTTACACAGGTACCTGATGTTAGACAGCTGCAGGAGCTGAAGGAGGCATTTGAGCGGAATTCTGTGTTGCGTTTCACTTACGAGATGGAGAAGGATGGGAAGCTGCCCTTTCTAGATTTGACAGTCATCGAAAGGAGCGGAGGTTTCCACACTGCGGTCTACACTAAGAAAACAAACATAGAAATGTGCCTCAATGCCAACAGTGACTACCCAGACAGGTACAAGAGGAGTGTTGTTAACGCTTATGTCGACTGTGCTCTCAGCCACAGCTCAGGATGGAAGCAAGTCGATGAAGAATTCTGTAGGGTAAAGCAGGTCCTAGTCAACAACGGCTTCTCCAATGGTTTCGTTGAAGACATCATATGAAGGAAGGTGAAACGCTATGCAACCTCTAAAGAGATAACTAACAAAACACCTTTAACCCCTATTAGACTATTTTACAGGAACTTCTTTTCCACAGCTCATAAAACGGAGGAAAGGGTCCTGAAAGATATTGTTGATAGGAACGTTATCCCTATAGACAAAAATCAGAAGATACAATTGACGATTTACTATAAAACCAAAAAAAACGGCCAACCTACTCATGAGAAACTCTCCAGACACAAAGCAGAACGCTTTAAAAGAGACCAACGTCGTCTATGCCATCAAATGCCCACTTGGGACTGTAAGCCTCAAAGAACTCGGTATATAGGCAGGACAACAACATCTCTTTCCAGGCGATTAACGATGCATAAGCAACAGGGCTCCATTAAGGAACATATAATCTCTTCCTACAACCAGACCATCACCAGATAAATCTTAACAAACAACACAGAAATCATCGATAGATACAGCGATAGCAGGCGGCTTGACATCTGCGAAGCACTACACATCAAGAAGTCAACACCAGCAATCAACAGCCAATTGATGCACAACAATATTCTACCCACTTTAAGACTCCGCACCAATATAGAAGCATCAAGAAATATGGGCCAATTGGCCCTTTGCAGTTATTTCCATTCTTCCCTTTAATTTACCCAATTTATACCCATTGTTTCGTGTTTTGTCTTGTGTTGAAAGTTTTGTTCACCTCATCCAAAACTGTTGTAACATATCACCTCACCCAAAATGCGGGTATATAAGATGAAAGCTGTTTAAATCATAGCATAGTAGAACTCTGTTTAGTGTTTGCAGGTTATAGTTGTGTTTGTGTACACTAAAGTCTTTGAAAATGTCATAAGTTATTACGAAATGCGTTCAAGTGTCGCGTCAGAATAGAAATAAAAAATAATTTTGGAGAATTGATTTTTCAAATGCCATCGACAGTGAAAAGAAACATAAGAAATATTGAGAAAATTCGTGTTAGAATTATTAATCTTACTTTTTCGGTCATATTTAATAATATATGTTTACAAGAAAGACTGCTACCAAAATATACATATATATATATATATATATATATATATATATATATATATATATATATATATATATATATATATATATATATATATATATATATATATATATATATATATATATATGTCGTACCTAATAGCCAGAACGCACTTCTCAGCCTACTATTCAAGGCCCGATTTGCCTAATAAGCCAAGTTTTCATGAATTAATGTTTTTTCGTCTACCTAACCTACCTAACCTAACCTAACCTAGCTTTTTTTGGCTACCTAACCTAACCTTACCTATAAATATAGGTTAGGTTAGGTTAGGTAGGGCTGGTTAGGTTCGGTCATATATCTACGTTAATTTTAACTCCAATAAAATTTTTTTACCTCATACATAGAGAAAAGGGTTGCTTTATCATTTCATAAGAAAAAAATTATAGTAAATATATTAATTCAGGAAAACTTGGCTTATTAGGCAAATCGGGCCTTGAATAGTAGGCTGAGAAGTGAGTTCTGGCTACTAGGTACGACATATATATATGTATATATATATATATATATATATATATATATATATATATATATATATATATATATATATATATATATATATATATATATATATATATATGTCGTACCTAGTAGCCAGAACGCGCTTCTCAGCCTACTATGCAAGGCCCGATTTGCCTAATAAACCAAGTTTTAATGAATTAATTGTTTTTCGACTACCTAACCTACCTAACCTAACCTAACCTAACTTTTTCGGCTACCTAACCTAACCTAACCTAAAAAGAAAGGTTAGGTAGGGTTGGTTAGTTTCGATCATATATCTACGTTAATTTTAACTGCAATAAAGAAAAATTGACGTCATACATAATGAAAAGGGTAGATTTATCATTTCATAAGAAAAAAATTTGAGAAAATATATTAATTCAGGAAAACTTTGCTTATTAGGCAAATCGGGCCTTGAATAGTAGGCCAAAAAGTGCGTTCTGGCAACTAGGTACGACATATATATATATATATATATATATATATATATATATATATATATATATATATATATATATATATATATATATATATATATGTTCATTTGTTACAAAATCGCTAATCTAGGAAAGTTTTTCACCGATTGCTTTTAATTTTTCACACAACGTTCCATTCGCATGCGAGTGGGTTTTTATATACATTCTATATAGATGTCATGTCTGTGACTGGAAAAAACATGCTTTTTCGAAAAAACTGTGTTTTTCATTTATTTTTCATGCAAGGGAAATCTTCGAAACCACTTTATCGATTTCTTTGAAATTTTGACACAACGTTGCAATCGAATAATCGAGTGTTTTTAAATACCTACTATATACATGCCTCAGCTGTAACACGAAAAAACATGCTTTGTTTGAAAAACAGCGACATCTGTTGGACGTAAAAGCAACACATGCCGTAATCACCGAAAGTTCTTCACTGATTGTCTTGAAATTTTAACACAACGTTCCATTCGAATACGTGCGTATTTTTATATATCTGCCACATCTCTGACAGGTAAAAGCACGCTTTTTTGAAAATCATCTGCATCTTTTGCACATATTAGCAACACGCTATAATACACATGTTATGATTCCTCTTCAATGATTCCGATTTCATTGATAAATTTAATTTTCAAATGAACTTGATTTTTTCATTTTTATTTAAAATTTTTGTGTGACATTGTGTTGGAATTGAGTTGTGTTGCTTACCATACCGTTCATTACATAAGTAAAAAGTATAGATGCCACACCTATGCCAGGTAAATACACTCTTCTTTTAAGAAACAGCACCATCTGTTGCATGTAAGAACAAAACACGCTGCACTAAATATGTTATGATTCCATTTCAATGTTTCCGATTTCATTGATAAATTGAATTTTCATAGATTTCGATTTCTTTTCATTTTGATTTATTAATTTTGTGTGAAATTTCATTGGAATTGAGCTGTGTTGTTTACCATACTGTTCATTTCGTGAGTATAGTTTATTTTGTTATTTTTCCATTGATTTTCTTTTCGTTTCTTAACTGTTTTTCTTATATTTAAGTGATGGGACCATCAGATCATTTGGGAATGCATCGGAGGAGGGAGTGGGGAGGACGAGGGGACAAGAGAGGAGGATGATTAAAAAGATAGAGGTTCATGGTATTGGGGGTGCTATATTAAGATGGATTAGGGCATGGCTATACCAAAGGAAACAGAGAGTTAGTATTAATGGAGTCAAGTCAGAGTGGGAAAATGTTGTAAGTGGAGTGCCTCAAGGCTCTGGCATGGGACCTCTGTTGTTTATAATATATATAAATGATTTAGATTCAGGTTTCAGTAGCAACATTTGCAAATTTGCCGATGATACAAAAATCGGTAGGGAAATTAACACGAAAGAAGACTCACTATAACTTCAAGTTGATCTAAATAGGGTTTTGAAATGGTCAAAGGATTGGCAGATGCAGTTTAATGCTGATAAATGTAAAGTTCTGAGGCAAGGTAATGATGATAGAGTTACAAGATACGAGCTAGATGGTGTTGAGATTGCGAGGTCGGATTGCGAAAGGGATCTGGGAGTTATGATTAGTAAGAATTTAAAACAAAAGGATCAATGCATGAATGTTTGTAATAAGGCAAATAGGACAGTGGGATTTATTAATCGAAGCGGTAGTAACAAGACACCTGGTGTGGTTCTTCAGCTATATCTTGCTCTGGTTAGGCCCCTTTTAGATTATGCAGTTCAGTTTTGGTCGCCGTACTATAGAATGGATATAAATTCACTTGAACGTCTCCAGCGAACGATGACTAAGTTAATTCCCCAAATTTGAAATCTTTCATATGAAGAAAGATTAACAAAGCTTAAATTGCATTCACTGGAAAGGCGAAGAGTTAGGGGTGACATGATAGAGGTTTACAAGTGGATGAATGGACACATTAAAGGGAATATTAATAGGGTATCAAAAGTATCAACACAAGACAGAACACGAAACAATGGGTATAAATTGGATAAATTTAGATTTAGGAAAGACTTGGGTAAATACTGGTTTGGTAACAGGGTTGTTGATTTGTGGAACCAATTACCGCGTAACGTGGTGGAGGTGGGGTCCCTCGATTGTTTCAAGTGCGGGTTGGACATTTATATGAGTGGGATTGGGTGGTTATAGATAGGAGCTGCCTCGTATGGGCCAATAGGCCTTCTGCAGTTGTCTTTGTTCTTATGTTCTTATGATGGTGGGGAGGACGAGGGGACAAGTGATTGGAGAATGGTGGGGAGGATAAGGGGACAGGGGAGAGGGGGTTGGTAGGGAAGACAAGAGGATGGGGAAGGGGGGAATGGTAGGGAGATTGAGGGGACGAGGGAGTGAGAGATTGTGGAAAGGACGAGGGGACGGTGAAGTGGGAAATGGTTAGGAGGACGAGGACATGGTGGAGTGGGGGATGGTGGGGAGGACAAAGGAATAGGAGACAGAGGATTGGGGGAGAGGACGAGGGGATGCGGAAGTGAGGAATGATTGGGAGGATGAGGGGACAGGGGAAAGGGAAATGGTGGGGAGGACTTGCAGACAGGGGAAGATTGCTGTGGCTCAGCAATGCACATGTGTTGCTGAGCCACAGCAACGCGTGGCCGGGTACAGCTAGTATATATATAAAAATGGAAATGTTCATTTGTTCAAAATCGCTAATCTCCGAAGGTCTTCACAGATTGCCATGAAATTTTCACACAACGTTTCTTTTGCATCCGAGTGGAATTTTATATACATACTATATAGATGTCAGGTCGGTGACGGGAAAAAACTTGTTTTTTTTTAAAAGCTGTGTTTTTCGTGTGTTTTTCGTGTCAGGGAAATCTTCGAAACCTCTTTACTGATTGCTCTGAAATTTTGACACAACATTGCATTTGAATAGACGAGTGTTTTTATATACCTTCTATATACATGCCTCACCTGTGACAGAAAAAAACATGTTTTTAAAAAAAAAAAACGCGCCATCTGTAGGACGTATGTGCAACACTCGTTGTAATCTCCAAAAGTTGTTCATTGATTATTTTGATATTTTGACACAATGTTCCCTTCAAATACTTTTTTTTTATATACATACTATTTAGATGTCACACCTGCGACAGGTGAAAACATGAGTGTTTTAAAAAACAGCGCAATCTGTTGCACGTAAGAGGAACACACGATATACAAAATATGTTACGATTCCATTTCAATGTTCCCCATTGCATTGATAAATTGAATTTTTATAGATTTTGATTTAATTGTTTTGTATGATGTTGCGTTGGAATTGAGCTGTGTTTTTTACCATACCGTTCATTTCGTTGATATAGCTTATTTGTTTCTTTTCATTGTTTTTCATTTCGTTTTTTTAACTGTCCTTATTTTTCAGTGCAATTGGTGGTGAATTTGAGCTGTGTCGATTGATTTACGTTTGAATTTAAATATTTCGTTAGTGTTTTTTGTTTTGAAAACAAGAAAATGGACAACACCTTTTTTTTCACAGCTGCAAATGTGCAACAAACAGCCATGAATCCACCGGCTACAGCGTTAACTGCTTTCTTCACGTTATGTCAAAATGACGCATTTGCGAAAAGATTGATGTATTCGGAAGTTCCTACCTATTGCACATAGAATTCGAGTAGAAAATCATTTGAACGACGCAGACAAGGAGAGCGAGTCGACGGACAACCTGGAATATTCAAATAAACTATGATAGGCAGTCTGCACACGGTGCATCTCAATCAAGACGAATACTTCTTTCTTCCCATGCTGTTGGTAAATGTGCCCGGTCCAACGTCTTTCCAGCCATTGAGATTTGTCAACGGCATAACTTATGCCACCTTCCGCAGTGCATGTAAAACTCTTAATTTTTTGGATAACAACCGATACTGGGATGTATGAATTAATGACGCGTCCAGCACGTTACATCCAAATCAAATTCGAGCATTGTTTGCAGTCATATTGAACTCCGCTCTCCTTCGTCTCCATCAAAGTTATGGGAGAAATATAAATCACACATGGCTGAAGATATCATCCGTCAAATACGCAAGAAAAATTAAAATATGAACATAGATTTTACATCAGAAATCTGCAACGAACCGTTAATAATGACTGAAGATATGTGCTTAGAAATCGCGAACAAAGTTATAAATCAATTGGAAATGCCATCACCGAATCGATCTGCTACTGCTTTGTTCGATGTAGAACTGCGTCTTGAACAAAATTACAACAAAGGTGATCTGTTGTCGTTTGTGCAGTCAAACATTCCTAACCTAACGCTTGAGCGAAAAGGCATTTACAATCAAATAATTCAAACTGTCAATAACGGGTTTGGAGAAATCTTTTTAGATCAGCCAGAAGGAACTATAAAACCTTCCTAATTAGAATGATTCTGGCAGCATTTCGATCCCAAAATGGCATAACCTTAGCTCTTGCATCGTCCGGAATAGCTGACATTGCTACCAGGTGGAAGAACTGCTACTTCTGCTATGAAATTGCCATTGATCATGCAATTCATTGAAACTCCCACGTGCAACATTTATAAAGCGTCCGGGATGGGAAAAGCATTGCACAAATGTAAACTTATTGTTTGGGATGAATGCACAATGACCCACAAAAAATTGCTAGAGGCTCTTGATCGATCATTGCAAGATTTGCGTGGAAACATCAGACCATTTGGGAACGCATTAATATTGCTTGCAGGAGATTTCAGGCAAATATTACCTGTAATTCCTCGACCGACACCAGCAGACGAAATAAATGCTCGCCTGAAATACTCTACTTTGTGGCGTCATGTAAAGACGTTATAATTAACTACAAATATGCGTGTCTAGCAGCAAAACGATCCAACAGCTGTGATATTCTCATATCATTTTCTGGAAATTGAGAACGGAAACGTGCTGGTTGATCTGACCTCAGGACGAATTTCATTGCCTCATAACTTCAACAATTTAGTGATGTCAAAAGAAGAATTTTTTGAAACAGTATTTCCCAATATTCAAACCAATTATAAGAATGACGATTGGCTGAATGAACGAGCTCTTCTTGCAGTGAAGAACTAAGACGTCTACAAACTTAATAATATTGTTCCGTCTAACATTCAAAGCAAGGTAGTCACATACAAGTTCGCCGTCACTGTTGAGGAAGCAGATGTAGCGGTTAGTTATCCAACAGAATTTTTTAATTCACTAAAACTGCAAGGGATATCATCACACGTACGTCAATTGAAAACCGGCGTGCCAATTAATATGTTGCAAAATATCATCAAGCCCAAACTTTGCAACACCATGCGCCTTGCAGCAAAAAATATAATCAGCAACGTCGTAGAAGCAACAATCTTGACAGGACCTCTCAAAAGTGAAGATGTCCTCATTCCTCGCATTCCTATGAATCCAACAGATATGCCATTTCAATTTAAGAGATTGTAATTTCCAATTCGATTGGCGTTTGGAATTACCATCAACAATGCTCAGGGCCAATCTTTAGAATTGTGCAGTTTATATCTGGACAGGAATTGCTTCACACATGGACAATTCTATGTTGCATGTTCTAGAGTCTGGGCTCAAGAAGGGGTGCCTCTTTAGTGCAAGCTTGTAGTAGTTTCTTAAGTATGTTTTCTGGTATGTGAAGAGGAGTACAAGCCGGATCAAGATACACTCTGTCTGCTAAAATCCTGATTGTTTCATCCACAGGTACGTTGGTAAACAGTGATTCTACGTCCAATGAGACTCTTATCCCTGTGGCCCGTGTTCCCTGCAGTAAGTCAACAAATTCCTTTGGAGACTTCAGGCTGAAAGCACAGGGTACATAAGGAGTCAGCAAGCCGTTGAGTCGCTTAGCCAGTCTGTATGTTTGTGTTGGTATCTGGCTGATGATTGGCCGAAGTGGGTTTCCAGGCTTGTGGTTCTTAACATTTCCATACGCATACCCACGTTTGTACACCCCGTGTATGTATAAAATACATACCCAGTATGTATTTTGTGGAGATTTTGGGGATAATGTATTTTGTAGATGATTATGTAGATGTGGGGATTATGTATTTTTTTGTTTTCTTCAGTGGTTCTACTGCTCCCTTTCATCAAACAAAGTAGTTGATAGTTCATAAAATTTTGGCACCAGCCCACAGATTCTGATTGCAACTGCTGTGTAGTGGTCACTGTACAACATCTGCATTATTCTATTTATAATAACTTTCTTAATCAGTGATAGACTCTGTGGTATATAAATGTCTACATTTCTTCGCTTAGTTGCAAGTTTTTCAGCTTCGCCTGCAATGTCATTTCCTATTACTCCCACATGACTTGGCACCCAGTAGATAAGTACCCAACGGCCTTGACGTTTGAGTGTTTGCATTAGTGATATGACATTTGTGATCAGATTGATGTTATCACATATGTGTTCTTGTTGCAAGGTTTCAATTGCAGTTCTCGAATCTGTATGTATTCGAGAACTGGATTCAACGACATGTTGTCGTTGTTCAGCAAGAGCATGTTCCAAAGCCTTTTGAATGGCTAGCTTGAATTTGAATCTCCGTTTGTAAAGTTGAACACCAATTTGAGAGTCTCCAACTTTTTATAGAATATCCTGCCTTAACTGCAGCTCCGGTTTCTTGTCCCTGCTGGTCTACTGATCGATCTGTGAAGCTGTCAGATGCCAAGTTTGCTTCTATATGCATCTGTGCTCTATTACGTAGCAGATGAGGTGACTGTTGCAGTACTAGTGAAAAGGAAGAAAGCCCACCTGAGGAAAGTGATTATTGGAAGTACAACGTCTAATCCTGATGTGTAAATTCTATGAGTATGTGGATTGGTTTGTTGAATCAACTGCTTAGTTAATTTTTTTTAATATCCTGATGATAACGATATGTACATTCTATGACTGAGGCTATGTTGGATGAATGAATAAACTGCTTTGATGATGATGAGCTTAGATGGATGGTGGTTGAATAAGCTGCTTAGTAATGCAATGCGATTTTTAAATGACGTGTATAGTCAATGTGTATTTTAATTATCTGATGATAATAATTATGATGATGGTGATGATGTGTACAGACTCCGACTATGACCATGGTTGGTTGAATAGTTTGACTATTTAAAAAAAAAAAAATTCTCCGGAAGATCGTTCAGTCAATTTATTTGAACAGTTGCATTAGGTGAAAGGAAAATGGCTAACCAAATCTTGTTTTATGAGACTATATTATTATGCATATAGTACTGGATGGCATGGTTGGTTGGTTGGTTTGGCTAGCTAAATAAATTTGTAGACAAATAGTAATGTACATGATTATACATAACAAACAAATTACTCTCTGGATGAGTGTTTATTTGTAAAGTAAACTGCTTATTTTGGAAGGAAACGGTAAAATTGTCTAGCTTGTTGAATTGTACAAACACACACACTGTCAAGGTTCGCACCCTCTTCCTAACTCATATGGTTGGGGCCGCTCCCACGGGCCTTCGCCTCTCCGTACCTGGCGCCACTGCTCGCCCTGGGGCTCCCCCGGGGCCTTATATATACCCCTAGCGAGAGGAGAGGTGCAAGTCTACCTGTGTTACACTTGAACCTGCCCATCTTGACACTGGGAGATTCTATCAATCTAGTCTGTTCAAAGGTCGCCTGCTAGGTGTTTATACTCGTGTCCCAGCAACACGCCAGTGGTCTCATTAGTTATCTTGAATCAAGGATGAGACCTCATGTGCAGTGCAAGGTGTCATAAATGGTTTCATTCAAAATAGCCCTAGCGAATGGAGGGTCACTCAAACACATTGGTAAAATTAAAAGTTTACTGAAGAAAATATATACACTTGCATAAGGAAATGATCAGGTGTAAATTTCTGATGGCGGCAACCTTCTCTCGTCGCGCCTCTGGCAACACGGTCAGCTGACTGGGTCTACTTGTCAGGCAGTGAGCACACACCTCGCGCCTCTGGCAACACGATCAGCTGGCTGGGCCCAACTGTCAGATTGGCGGGAACACACCTTGCGCCTCTGACAACACGGTCAGCTGGACGATTCAAAGTTCGTTTCTGGCGTCTTGAAAACCAGCTATTATTCCCAGATACACTAATTTCACCGCATCTACATATTTATGTTCCACCACCAATTCATGCCTACACGAGCTCCTTGACTCCTAGCCTAACATTATCACATAGACAATAAATGATAACAAGAAATGATCACGACATAAAGAATATCTTAGCTCGCCTAGATCAAAGGGAAAAAGGGAGGGATAACTATCTACCTTTCTTCATTCCATTACGAAGCCGACTCGTCCTCTGGCGACGGATGACGAGGTTTCTGGTCCTGGCTTCTGGTGTTCCGATGATCAGTTACCACTCACACAAGTCCCTCAGTCGTCTTTGTAGTTGCGCGTCCTCGCCGTCCTCACACACGGCAGGTATGGTCCTCCTCCTCCTCTTCCTCGGGGTACTGGAGTCAGGTACCTGCGCCGTCGTCCTCCTCCTCCTCTCGCTGGCAATGTAGACATACTTGCAGTTTAGAACAGCTTCCCTTTGCCTAACTTCCAGTAGATTCGGCCTGGGCCATCGCTACTCACTTGACATGTAGAACGTGGTCCGCTGGGCGTTCCTGACGTCTCTGGTCCAACGTCCGTCCCTGCTACAGACTCTTGATAATAGAGCTCTTGACACTCTAGCCCGGCCAATCCTTGCTTCTTGGTACTCCACGGTATGTCTGCAGTATTAAAGCGATGCTTAAATTCACTGGTAGGGGATCTCTGGCCTCTAGATCTGGAGTTCACTGGAGAGCGTCCTCACTCTGTGACGGTCCATGACGTACTCTCTCCGCCCAGGCGCCAGCCGCCCTGGAAGCCCTCTGCCTCGTGACGTCATACTGCCCGAGGGCTCTCGTCATTGGTCACTTCCGGCACGTGACCTCACCTGGCCCATCAGGTGCTGGAAGGTGCCGCAACACCTTGGCGGGAAATAGAATGGCCCAGCGCCATCCTGTGCCTCAAAAGAACATACGCCCCTTGCATAATTAAACTTAAATAGCAATTCTACAGCCAACCTGATTACGCTCCACACACTCACACATATGAAAATGTTCCCTGGATATGAGAAAACGCTCAGGTTAAGGAGATATGACTCTTTAAGCTGGGTTAGGAGAAATATAGGGGTGGGACACCGTCACATACCCCTCCCCTTAAAATAAGAGTCATATATGATCAGTGCACATGGGAAAGGGCATCTGCCACTACATTCTCTTTTCCCTTAACGTGCCTTATCTCTAACCAATATTCCTGCAGAAGTAACGCCCATCTCGTTAACCTCTGGTTTGAATTCTTCGTCTTGTACAGGAAGATCAATGGGTTATGGTCAGTGAATACTAATACAGGTCGTGCACCTCCTCCCACGTATACATCGAAATGTTTTAGAAACATGACCAAAGCTATGGCCTCTTTCTCGACTATACTGTAGGAACGCTGGTATTTACAATTTTTTTCGAGTAGAAGGCCACTGGTCTGTGTACCTCGTTCCTTTCTTGGGCCAACATGGCTCCTATTCCCACGTCACTGGCGTCGACATATAGTATGAATCTCGCCGAGAAGTCTGGGGATATCAGAACAGGGGCCTCTGTCAACAGGCTCTTCGGCTTTTCAAAAGATTCCTGGCAGGCCTCCCCCCACTTCCATCTCTTATTCTTGGATAACAACTCCGTCAGAGGGTGGGCTATGGTGGAGAAATTCTCACAGAACCCCCTGTAGTAGCCTATCATTCCCAGATACCGAAGTAATTCCTTCCTTGTTCTGGGCACGGGGAACTCCTTGATTGCTGTTAGATTCTGATCAACCGGGGTCACTTCTCCTTGTCCTATAATGAACTCCTAGTACTCCAAACAAGCCTTTCCAATCTCGCTTTTCGCTAGATTCACTGTCAAGTTCGCTTCCTCAAGCATCCTGAACAATTCCTTCAATCGGACCAAATGTGTTTCCCAACTGTTGGCGTACACCACGATGTTATCTATGTACACCGTGCATCCTTCGGCCCCCCGAAGCACCTCATTCATCATTCTCTGGAAGCGAACGGCAGCACTTTGTACTGGTATAGACCGTCCGGTGTGACAAAACCAGAAATCTTCCTCGCCTCCGGAGTCAATGATATCTGGTAATATCCCTTCAGGAGATCGAACTTCGACACATACCTGGCGTTGCCTACCTGGTCAATACAATCATTCACGCGGGGCATAGGATGTTTTTTTAAGAATCTGACATAGTGATGGCATTTACCTTCCGATAATCCGTACAAAAATGGTACGTCCCATCGCTCTTCTGTTCCAACAAACAAGGCGAACTCCACTCACTGTTACTGGGCTCCGCTGGGACCTTCGTCAGAAGATATTTCACTTCTTTCCTCATTAGCTCCCTCTTCTCCGGGCTGACCTGATAAGCACTTTCCCTAATCAGCCTATCACCTCTCACTTCCACTTCGTGAATCACACTCCTGTGGCGTCGGGGCACGTCCGTGAAAAGAGACTCATTCTCGATCAAAATGGTCATCAATTAGGCCCTCTGCTTCCCTTTCAGAGGTTGTAACTTATCTCCGATGCTTCCTAGACTCTCGGCGTTGGAGAGATGAGTGCCATCAGCACGGGCCATTTTCCTTCTTCCAACGGTAATTCTTGGTTCAGTCTCACACACATGACTGCTCTCCCCTCTCCTTCTGGTCGCATCGTCCCGTTCTGAACTTCCTTCTTCCTGGAAATACGGCTTCAGACGATCTATATGACACACCTGCGTCTTACGGGGTCGGTCTGGCTTGCTGATTTTATAGTTCACCTGGCCTATACGCTACACAACCCTGTATGGTCCTTCAAAACGCGGGTCAGTCACCTTGCTCTTTCTGGGTAGCAGCACCATCACCCGGGTCCCAACCTGGAACTCCCTTGGGACAGCCTTCCGATCATACCAATCGGAAATCTTCCTGGGCCTTCCCCAGATGCTCGGCTGTCAACTTCTTCGCACTTCCAAGTCGTTCCTTGAATTTATACACATATTCGTTGACTGATTTCATGGCCACTCCGGACGTCAGCTGTTCCTTCAGCATCGATAGGGGACTACGCACCTCGTGTCCAAACACGAGTTGAAACAGTGAGAATCCCAGAGACTCCACCACTGTGTCCCGTATTGCAAATAACACCGGATACACGGCCTCATCCAATTCTTATTCAATCATCCTTGTTCGGCGCAGAACACTCTTAACATTGTCTTCAAGGTCAAGTGGAACCTTTCGATCGCTCCTTGCGACTGCGGTCTGTAGGGCGAAGACTGATTCGGAGTTATCCCCAAGCTTGCAATAGTTTGTCTAAACCATCTTGATTGGAACACGCTCCCACAATCAGTCTAAATCTCTTTGGGTATCCCTGTCCAAGAGAAGAATCGCTCATTAAACATCTTCCATCAACTGCACATAGTACTCTCCTAAACTATTACAACTTATGCTGGACTCACGGAAATATTCCCTCACAATGGCAGACCAGTATTATTCTTCCGTTCCTTAAACCAGGAAAAGACCCATCCCAACCTGCGTCATATAGACCTATTTCCCTACTATCATGTCTCAGTAAAGTCATGGAAAGACTAGTACATACTCGCTTCCAATGGTACCTAGAATATAATAATATTATACCGTCACTCCAAGCTGGATTTCGACCGCAATGCTCCACACTCGATCAAATACTTTGCCTTGAACATGAAATCCGCACCTCCCTCAGAAGCAGCAAATTTTGTATTGTTCTCTACTTAGACCTCAAAGGAGCTTTTGATAGCATTCCTCATACTTGCCTCCTCGCAAAGCTTGCGCGTTTAGGCGTACAGGGAAGATTACTTTTATGGTTAAAATCCTATCTTACGAACAGGACCTCTAAAGTATATATACAAGGCGAGTTTTCCGATGACATCCCAATACAAACGGGTGTCCCACAAGGCTCCATACTAAGCCCAACCCTTTTTGCTGCATTCTTAGCAGATTTGCCTAACACCCATCCTGTTAACCTCTCGGCGTACGCCGACGACTTAACACTGTATTATTCAGACACCGCCTTACCTAATACAGTCTCAACAATGCAAACAGCACTTGATCACCTCATAGATTAGACACAACAATGGGGCCTTCAAGTTAGTACTACCAAAACCTATTATCAAATTTTCACTAAAAAAAGACTTGTTCATCTACCCACCCTCACAATACACAACACTCCCATCCAACACGTACGAGAACATAAATACCTTGGCATGCACTTAGACTCGCCCTCACTTACCTGGAAAGCACACATTCAACACCTTAAACAGACGACACAACCCCGACCCGCCATACTGAAAGCCCTCACTGGCACCACCTGGGGAGCACACCATAAACTCTTGCTCCGTTTCTATACAACCAACATTCGCAGCCAACTAGACTATTGTTGCCAAGCATATGTGTCAGCTGCGCCTACTAACCTACAGAGTCTAGAGGTCATCCAAAACAATGCCATGCGACTTATATGTGGCGCAATGCGTTCCACTCCTATCCTCGGACTTTACGGGGAAACGGGCCTCACAAGACTAGCCACCAGACGAGACATAATGTGTGCCAACTATCTGTCACTCTGTACCACTGCTCACCAGACACACCCATACAGATCAAAAATTAACCCAACAGTTAACCCACATAACCCCCGCTTCCCAACCAATCACTCAACCTTTCCTCACACGGGCTACAAATAACCTCAATATAGACCTCTCTCTACTCCAAAACACGGAAACCCAACTTACTGTTCCCCCTATTCCACCCTGGCTTTATACAACTCCTAATACAGCAATACAACTCGAAGACAACATTCCAAAGTCTGCACCAAACTCAGCCATAGCCTCAGTCTTTCTCTCAACAATGAAAAATTGCTACCCAAATACCACAGCGATTTATACAGATGGATCTCGCATCATCATGAACAACGTACCCTCGGTCACTAGCGCTGTATGGATACCGGAATACCATCTCAAGCAGGGATGGCGGTTACCAAACCAACTATCTGTTTTCACAGCTGAATTATATGCCTTATATCAAGCTCTCCAAATAATCGCAACATTACCAATCGGGACATATACAATCTGCAGTGACTCCAAGAGTGCGATTCAAGCAATTACGTACTCTTCAACAACGTGCAAGGAGTTTGTTTACCCATGCCTTCAACTTCTTCATGAACATCGATTGAACGGTTATGATACCTCTATCCATTGGGTCCCAGCGCATTGTGGTATTCTCCATAATGAACTAGTAGATCAACTAGCCAAAGCAATGCACAACACACCTCACATTACCCGTCATCCAATTCCCCATGTTGCACGTAAAGGAGCCTTCAAAAATACCATCACCCAAGATTTTGCGACGAAATGGAAAACGTCATGCTCACCCTTATACTATGGGTCCATTAAAAAGAAATGGGAAACTTGGAAACATGTCAGATATAAAAGCAGAGAAATTGATATAGCGATGACCAGATTAAGGCTGGGACACACCAAACTAGCGGCACACAGCTCTAAGTACAGAACAGACATCAACGAACTCTGCATCCACTGTCAGGTGCCTGAAACAATCGAACACTATCTCCTACACTGCTTCCGACATTATAGTGCCAGAGTAAATTTCAAACAAGTACTTATCTCACTTAAAATACCCTTTACCATCGAGCATATATTAGGAGGCGGTGACCACTCGTTACAAGAAAAATACCAAATAGTCAAAGCACTGGCTAAATATCTCCAATCGACCAACAAACTGGGTCACATCTGACCCGCGCCACATTTATACCTGGCGCCACCAACAGCTAAACACAGAAAACAACTACCTCGTCGCAGCACCAAGGATCAGCTGACGCCATAAACACAACACACCACCCTACGGTGCGGCAAGTCTCCCTCTAACACACACCTCTGTTGTAGTCGCCGCTCCTCTGTCTACACCACAACGCAACAAGCACTTTTGAAACTCTTATCATCTTCAACATAAACGCCTCTACCAACATCTGTACTGGTGCAGTCATCGGGAGGACAAACCCTTCATGCAAACTGCACCTACTATCAAGAAGAAGAAGAAGAATCGCTGGAGCTCTCCCATAATACTCTTCCTGGACCACTTCCAGGAATCTCGTTGACTCGCACATAATCGTGTGCAAGTAGTTGCTCCCTCTCTTCGTTCGGGGCAAGGGTCCCACACCGTCTATCAACAGACGCTCAAACGCCTGTCCGAAAGCAGGGACAGGAACAAGTGTTACGAAATACCGTATCGTGTTATTTCGTCGCATAAAGGCACGGTTATTTAATAGTAATACGTTCATTATTACAGGAAGAACAAGGTTAACGACCATGGAGGTCGTTAACGGTCAGCACGGTATGGCTCGTCCGGTGGCGGGAATTTCTGTTAGCCAATCAGAAGCACCGGGCGAGGTAATGAGTGCTGGTCGGAGCAGGTGGAGAGACAGACATCAACTTCCCTCCATTCAGTCAACATGCTGTCGTCGCTTTCGGATGTTTGACCAACTGACCCAACTGTTAGTGTGCTCCACCCTCACGAAGGAAGAGGACCTCGTTGCATGGTCGTAGTATCTCTCTCTCTCTCTCATATATATATATATGTCGTACCTAGTAGCCAGAACGCACTTCTCAGCTTACTATGCAAGGCCAAATTTGCCTAATAAGCCAAGTTCTCCTGAATTATTATATTTTCTCTAATTTTTTTCTTATGAAATGATAAAGCTACCCATTTCATTATGTATGAGGTCATTTTTTTTTATTGGAGTTAAAATTAACGTAGATATATGACCAAACCTAACCAACCTTACCTAACCTAACCTATCTTATCTTTATAGGTTAGGTTAGGTACCCGAAAAAGTTAGGTTAGGTTAGGTAGGTTAGGTAGTCGAAAAACAATTAATTCATGAAAACTTGGCTTATTAGGCAAATCGGGCCTTGCATATTAGGCTGAGAAGTTCGTTCTGGCTACTAGGTACGACATTATATATATATATATATATATATATATATATATATGTCGTACCTAGTAGCCAGAACGAACTTCTCAGCCTAATATGCAAGGCCCGATTTGCCTAATAAGCCAAGTTTTCATGAATTAATATATTTTCTCTATGTTTTTTCTTATGAAATGATAAAGCTACCCATTTCAGTTTATATGAGGTCAATTTTTTTTATTGGAGTTGAAATTAACGTAGATATATGACCGAACCTAACCAACCCTACCTAACCTAACCTAACCTATATTAATAGGTTAGGTTAGGTTAGATGGCCCAAAAAGTTAGGTTAGGTTAGGTTAGGCAGGTTAGGTAGTCGAAAAACAATTAATTCATGAAAACTTGGCTTATTAGGCAAATCGGGCCTTGCATAGTAGGCTGAAAAGTACGTTCTGGCTACTAGGTACGACATATATATATATATATATATATATATATATATATATATATATATTTATATATGTCGTAGCTAGAATGCACTTCTCGGCCTACTATGCAAGGGCCGATTTGCGTAATAAGCCAAGTTCTCCTGAATTATTATATTTTCTCTAATTTTTTTCTTATGAAATGATAAAGCTACCCATTTCATTATGTATGATGTATTTTTTTTTATTGAAGTTAAAATTAAAGTAGATATATGACCGAAGCTAAACAACCCTACCTAACCTATCTTTATAGGTTCGGTTAGGTTAGGTAGCCGAAAAAGTTAGGTTAGGTTAGGTAGTCGAAAAACAATTCATGAAAACTTGGCTTATTAGGCAAATTGGGCCTTGCATAGTAGGCTGAAAAGTGCGTTCTGGCTACTAGGTACGACATATATTTATATATAACTGTACTTGTGTAAAATGCCTTAATATATATACATGTAATATATTGTATACAATGTGGATCGAGATATATCAGAATATATCCATGAAGTTTTTATACAAACTTATTTCTTGTCCTTGGTCAGACCTCAGCACAGTGTGTCGCACCTGACAATAGGTCATGCTGATGCTGATACCTGATCAAATTAATGTACCCCATTATATTACAAAGACACGTAAGAAAAACACTCAGAACAAACCTATTTTAAATGTGTTGGGTTGTCGACAGTTCGATCCCAACACAAGAGGGGCCATTGGTTTTGCCGGCACGTTCTTTTTCGCCCTCTGACAAGGAAGACACGTTTTGCAATGACGCCTCACGTCGGCGTCCATTCCCGGCCAATAGAAGTGTTCCCTGATCCGCCTCAGCGTCTTGGTTACTCCTAGATGACCTGCAGGGTCCACTGAAGGCGCCAAATCCAGCACTGCTCCCATGCATCGAGTCGGTAATACTACCTGCCGCTTCACTCCTAGTGTTTCCATTTCGGCCTTCATCCTCACTGGCCTCCACTACCTCATCAGCAACCCCTCTTCTAAGTAGAAATGCATAGCAGTCTAGGGTCCAGTGCGACCTCCCTTGACCTCTAGTACCAACTCGGGAATTTCCTCCCGCTGCAGCTCGCCCAGTCGAGCGCAATCCAACTTGATAAGACTGGTGAGAGTTATCTGTACTCAATCATCCGGGTTCCCACAAAACTCCAGCTGTCCTCAGAGTTCCTCAAAGAGTCGATCGATTCTTAGGCCGTCAGGCACATCCTCTCCACCTTGACCAGATCAGCTCGTTTCGCCTTCGACACTCTGTCTCAGGAACACCGCGCACACAGAGAATGATCCCTCAGCAATCTCCCTCGCGTTTCCCCAGGTATCCGAAGCACTGCCTCCCTTTCTATAGTGTTCCAAACCGTCCTCGCCCTTTACGAGGTTTGGGAGTACACATCCCCCACAGGAGTCATTTCCCAGAATTTCCTGGGCCTCCATCTTAGGTATCGAGGCGCAGACCCTCGCCCAAGGGTCTTGCAGCCGTAATCAGTCTAAAATCACCTCGTGAAGGGGCATTCTCACTGGGCCACCCATGGTCGTCACCATGGCCACCCCCACACTGGTTTTCTCATAACCCTCGGGGAATAAGGTCTCGCTCACCAGGATAAAGTCTGCCCCAGTATCTCTTAACATCTTCACTGGAATGGGGTCTGCCTTCTTTACCTTCACAGTAGCCTCATAAATAAAAGGATGAATCTTTTTCCCCCCTTTCTAGTGGAGATCCAATCGAAATATCCTTGGCTCCTCGGTCGACCATTCTGGTCAGTGCCACATTTCCGTGTTGCCTGGGGCAACCACACTCACGTGCGAAGTGTCCGCGGCTGCCACAATTAAAACATCTGCCTCTCCTGGGAGGCAACTCTCCACCTGTCACTCGGGCAATGCTCCCGGAAACCAACGTCCCTTGGGTCCTCCTCGCGACCCCCGCCGTCATCTCTCTGGCAGCGTTCTTCGCTCCAGCCCCAGTCCCGGCGTTTCCCCTTTGGGGTCTCCTCATGAGTTCCCCTGAACTCTTGGACCGGTTTACCTCGCTGGGTAAACTACTCTTGGGAGAGTCCCCACCCGTCCTCACTCCTTCTGAACTCTTGAAGTTCCACCTAAACCTTGGGTAAGGCAAATGCCTGGGCGGTCCCTCCTTTCTGAGATGTAGTGCCTCCTCCAGCAGGTCGGCTCTGTCTGCAGCAGCCTTAAGTTCCTTAATACCTGCCTTCTTTATTCTGACCTTGAGTTCTGGATGGAACATCGACATGAATCTTTCCATCACAATCAACTGTTTCAGCTCCTCCATTGTCTCTATCTCATCAGCCTTCAGCCATCGTAAGAACCTGTGCTCCATGTCCCGCGCAGTGTCGGCATATGACCTGAGTGGAGCACTGCTTTCTTGATTGTGTCGTATATGGCGCACTCCTCGATGTCCGACATGGTATAAGCCTCTCTGGCCTCACCAGTCAATCTACTCTGCACTAACGCAGCCAAATCCTCTTCCGGCCACACCTTCAACGTTGCTATCCTCTCAAAACGATCGATGAAAGCCTCAGCTTCTAGAGGGTCAAAGGTGGGTAGATCACGCTCCCGGGCCTTGAGGTCATCCCGCCGTGCAGGCATCGAGGGCAGCGTGTGCTCAACCTGACGCAACTCGACCTCCTCCTTCGCCGTTATTACCTCCAGTCGCAGTTGTCTTTCTCCTTCCTCTCGCTGCAGTTGGGCTTCGTGCTCCTCTCGCTTCAACTGGGCTTCATGCTCGCGCTCCTCTCGCTTCAGCTGGGTTTCGTGCTCACGCTCCTCTCGCTTCAGCTGAGCTTCGCGCTCCTCTCGCTTCAGCTGAGCTTCGCGCTCCTCTCGCTTCAGCTGAGCTTCGCGCTCCTCTCGCTTCAGCTGAGCTTCGCGCTCCTCTCGCTTCAGCTGAGCTTCGCGCTCCTCTCGCTTCAGCTGAGCCTCAAGCTGCATCTTCATTAACTCCAGCTTTAAACTCCTCCTCCTGCTACCGCTGGATCCCCTACCGCTTCCTTCATCGCTCCGGTTCCCACCAACACTGGTGGGTGCTTGGGACGGTCCTTCTCTGGGGGCCTCCTCTCGGGCCTTGAGCTTAGATATGATCTCAATCCGTCTCTTCGCCACCTTGGAGGATCTCAACCTCAAACCAAAGTGGTCCGCCACCAACTGCAGCTGAGCCTTGGTGCACTCTACCAGCACATGCTCGTCCCTCGACTCAATAAATTTTTCACTCTATCATCCTCCATCTCTAGGCTATTGAGTAATCGTATACAAGGGAATACACAAGCGAGCAGTGTAAACCGAGACCAATAATGACCTTAGTACACTCGTCACTGCATTTGCAATCATTTGCCACAATGTTGTTCGATGATCCTGGCAAGGTCGCCACTGTCAAGGTTTGCACCCCCTTCCTACCTCATATGGTT
The DNA here is from genome assembly GCF_040958095.1 of Procambarus clarkii. Taxonomy (NCBI): domain Eukaryota; kingdom Metazoa; phylum Arthropoda; class Malacostraca; order Decapoda; family Cambaridae; genus Procambarus; species Procambarus clarkii. The sequence continues at coordinate 44,076,769 of NC_091174.1, read as the reverse complement.
GGGGCCGCTACCATGGGTCTTCACCTCTCCGTATCTGGTGCCACTGCTCGCCCTCGGGCTCACCCAGTCTACTAAGGGCTGGCCTTATAAATACCCCTAGCGAGTGGAGAGGTTCAAGTCTACCTGTGTTACACCTGAACCTGCCCGTTTTGACACTGGGAGATTCTATCTCTATCTAGTCTGTTCAAAGGTCGCCAGCTAGGTGTTTATACTCGTGTCCCAGCAACACGTCAGTGCTCTCATTAGTAATCCTTGAATCAAGGATGCAATCTCATGTGCAATGCAAGGTGTCATAAATGGTTTCACTCAAAATAGCCCAAGAGAATGGAGGGTCACTCAAACACATTAGTAAAATTAAAAGTTTACTGAAGAAAATATATACACTTGCATAAGGAAATGATCATGTGGAAATTTCCGATGGCGGCAACCTTCTCTCGTCACGTCTCTGGCAACACGGTCAGCTGACTGGGTCCACTTGTCAGGCGGCGGGCACACACCTCGCGCCTCTGGCAACGCGATCAGCTGGCTGGGCCCAACTGTCAGATTGGCGGGAACAAACTTCGCTCCTTTGACAACATGGTCAGCAGGACGATTCAAAGTTCGTTTCTGGTTTCTTGAAAACCAGCTATTATTCTCAGATACACTAACGTCACCGCATCTACATATTTATGTTCCACCACCAATTCATGCCTACATGAACTCCTTGGCTGCTACCTAACATTATCACATAGACAATAAATGATAAGAAATGATCACGACATACAGAATATACTAGCTCGCCTAGATCAAAGGGAAAAAGGGAGGGATAACTATCTACCTCACTTCATTCCATTACGAAGCCAATTCATCCACTGGCGAGGGATGATGAGGTTCCTGGTCCTGGTTTCTGGTCTTCCGTTGATTATTTCCCACACTCACAAGTCCCTCAGTCGTCTGTAGTAGGGCGTCCTAGTCGTCTTCACACCCGGCAGGTATGGTCCTCCTCCTACGGGGTACTGGAGTCAGGTACCTGCGCCATCGTTCGTCTTTTCCTCTTGCTGGCACTGTAGACACAATTGCAGTCCAGAACAGCTTCCCTTTGTCTCACTTCCAGTAGATTCGGGCCGGCCGTCGCTACTTGCTTGACATGTAGAACGTGGTCCGCTGGGCGTCCCAGACGTCTCCAGCCTAACGTCCGTCCCTGCTACAGACTCTTGATAATAGAGCTCTTGACTCTCTAGCCCGGCAACCCTTGCTTCTTGGCACTCCACGGTATGTCTGCAGTATTAAAGCGATGCTTAAATCCATTGGTAGGGGCTCTCTGGCCTCTAGATCTGGAGCTCACTGGAAAGCGTCCTCACTCTGTGACGGTCCATGACGTACTCTCTCCGCTAGGCGCCAGCCGCCTCAGAAGCCCTCTGCATCGTGACGTCACACCTCCCGAGGGCTCTCGTCATTGGTCACTTCCGGCACGTAACCTCACCTGGACAATCAGGTGCTGGAAGGTGCTGTGACGCTTTGAGGGGAAACTGAATGGCTCGGCGCCATCTTGTGCCTCAAAAAAGTGTACGCCTCTTGCACAATCAAACTTAAATGGCAATTTTACAGCCAACCAGATAATGCTCCACATTCTCACACATATGAAAATGTTCCCTGGATATGAGAGAACGCTCAGGTTAAGGAGATATGACTCTTTAAGCTGGGTTAGGAGAAATATAGGGGTGGGACACCGTCTCAACACACATACACACACACACAGGGTTCAGGATCAGGACAGAGGAGGATAGTATGAGGCTAGAAGATAACCTAGACAAACTCATGGAATGGTCCGACAAATGGCTACTAAAGTTCAACCCAAGTAGATGTAAGGTAATGAAACTAGTAGGAGGAACTAGGAGGCCAGTCACTGGATACCGAATGGGAGATGAAGTCCTTCACAAAACGGACAGAGAGAAAAATCTGGGAGTTGATATCACGCCAAACCTGTCTGCCGAATCCCACATCAAAAGAATAACATCAGCGGCCTATGCCAGGCTGGTTAACATCAAAACTGCTTTCAGAAACCTGTGTAAGGAATCCATCAGAACCTTGTATACCATATATGTAAGGCCAATCATGGAGTATGCCACCCCAGCATGGAGCCTGTATCTAGTCAAGCACAAGGCGAGCTGGAAAAAGTTCAGAGGTATGCCACTAGGTTAGTCCCAGAACTAAGAGGCATGAGTTATGAGGACAGACTACGTGAACTGCACCTCACATCGCTGGAAGACAGAAAAGCTTTGGGAGACATGATCATCACATACAAAATTCTCAGGGGAATTGACAGGGTGGACACTAATGGATTATTTAACACGGGTGACACATGCACAAGGGGACACAGGTGGAAGCCGAGTACCCAAATGAGCCACAGAGACAGAACTTTTTCAGTGTCAGAGTAGTCAATAAATGGAATGCATTAGGAAGTTATGTGGTGGAGGCTGACTCCATACAGTTTCAAATGTAGATATGACAGAGCCCAGTAGGCTCATAAATCTGTACATCAGTTGATTGACGGTTGAGAGAGGCAGAACCAAAGAGCCAGAGATCAACTCCTGCAAGCACAATTAGGCGAGTACAAACACCAATTCCCACACAAACCACTAATACCCTGTACGTGCTGGCTGGGTGGATGTAGAGAGTGGATATGAACCCCCCCCCCATCTCTCTCTCTCTCTCCATAAAAATCATTCCAGGTAATGTTGTAAAAAAATAAAGTAACAATCTCGTGGAAGGGTAAAGAAACATAAATTATCTCAACTTTAGTCCTTGTGGCGAACCATGGAATTACCCTTGCTATTGAAGAATAAGAAAAGAAAAAAATAATGTGTGAGAGAGAGCTACCCAGAGAACTACAATTGAGAGTAATCACCACTCCCCTACGCTTCCCCCTCCTCCATAAAGGAGAAAGTGAAAGCGACTAATAGCTCCTTATTAGCAAATTGTGACATCGTCTGTCAAGACCTTGTTAATATATTAAGAGATGATGAGAGAAGAGGTATAAACAGAGCTGGTTTAGCCATTTGCCACCCTCTTGCTAACTATCTTGCGCGCCTCTCTTTCCATCAAACCACATGTGCTGCAACGGTCTAGCGTAGACGGCCAGCCGGCCGGCTGGGGTGGGAGGGCAGGCAGTTGTGTGGGTGGGCGACGCGGGCTTGGGTAGTGGAGGTAACGTGCGCTAACGACAAAATGACCGCATGATGGCTATGCTTCTCAACACTGCTCACCTCCTTAGTAGCAGACAGACTGCCCAGGTGGCAGGATGTGTGTGTGTGTATACAGGGTTGTCTCCTCGCATGTCTGACTGTTTGTCGAACTGCTGGCGGTGGTCTCCTCTCTTACCTATGCACGTGAAAGGTGTTCATCCTCAGTATCTTGCTGGCAGTGCTAAAGCTTACACCTCTCTCCCAGAACTTCTTTCTCTGTCTCATAGAGAAAAAACATGGCAGAGAGATAAACTCGGGGAGACAAACACAGGAGGACAAACATGGTAGGGACAAACTCAAAGGATGGTGTGAGATTTTTTCTTTTTGAATTTTTCTTGATTAAAAATTATTTCCTATTAATGTTAAGTTAATGTAACTACCTGGTATGGGAGGCAGACCTCAAACAGAAATAACTGCTTACTTCCAGATTTTTAACTTCAAGCCTGAGACCTTAGGAATAGTGGGAGCAAGCCGCAAGGCTTCCACCACACAGGTGAAAACCTGTCCACTTGGGCTGTTGACCGGCTGCATGTTGATGTGGCGGGCTTGCCATGGAAGGCCATCTTCCTCCTATTCTCCGGGTAAACTCTGTGGGTCTGGAGTTCACCGGTCGTGCTGGATATGCAGACGTGGAACTGGTAATGTGCCACATGCTCCGTGTTCCTGTGATGGCCGTTTACGGTGTTGAGTTGGTGACTGCCCACCGGGTAGTTATTAAGTTTGTAATGGAGGAGGAGTACCGTGATTTCCTCTGTCGTTATGAAGGGCGTTCGTTGCCATTGCCGGGGGTGCCGACTCTGTATCCATCTCGGACCGTAGTGGTGCCCTGACCTATGTCAGTGTTCATGGGGTGCCCCTGGAGTTTCCCGAGGACCTCCTCCGACGTTACTTTCAGAGGTATGGAGCGGTCGTCAGTGTGCGGGTGAACACGCTCTCCTCAGGGCGGTAGGCGGACGAATATTCGCACCTTGGGGATGCGCCTGCAGTCGAATATTCCATCTTTGGTCCGGCTTCTGGGGTACTACGTTCGAGTGTACAATGCTCGGCAACCCCGTACTTGTTTCCGGTGTGGCTTGATGAGGCATCAGGCTGCTGGGTGTGATGCGGCTCCAGTTGTTCCCGTCAACTTGTTCCGAGAAGAAGATTTCCCGCCGCTCACTCTGGAGGAGGACTCCGGGGGTGGGGAGGTGAACGTCCCGCTTGCTGATGATGCTCCCCCTGCGTCGCCCGACGTTCCCCCGGTTGTCACAGACCCTCCCTCCGGATGTTGTGGTGCCGTCGGCTGATACTCCTGCTCCTGTCATTGGCCCTGATGTTTCAGTGGGCCTTCCTGGTGCTCCCTGTGCGGCGTCGCCATCTGCTTCCTCGTCTTCGGCTGCTGAGTCTGGCCCTGCATCTTCGCCTCGGGTTCCTCCTGTGCTGGGTGGCTGTGGAGCCTCCTGCTGTGTGTGGTCCGGTTTCCCCTGTGGTGGAGGCTGTTGCCGTTCTGCGTCAGGCGTCGGTTCGTCCAGCTGGTGGTGCCCGTGTTTCTGGGTCCGCTTCCAGCTCTGACAATATCCGGCCGGAGCCCAAACGTTCCAGGCGTTCGTCTACGGCCTGGGCTGATGTTGGGGACTTCAGTGACTGTGGGTCTTCAAGTGTGGATGGCGTGGATCCGGCTGAGTCGTTGTCTCCGCGGGTGGTGGTGGCGGAGGTTCATGTACCTGCTGGTGCTGATGCCCGTGTCTCGGGTGTGTCTCCTGTTTATTCCCCGCCCGGTGGTTCTTCGCTGTGGGGTGTGGTGGCTTCCGCTGCCAGGGATGGTGAGGATGCTGGTGTTGGGCGTAGCCTGGTGGTGACTTTACGTAAGGATCCACGCCGCCATGATTCCCTGCAGTCTCTAGTGGTGTGCCCGTGGCCCCTGATGCCCCTGTGATTATGCCCTCTGTCGAGCCCCCTCCTGCGGTGTTGTGCTTTGAGGACCTGGAGGCCCGGGTTGCCGAGTACCTGCTGCTTGAACGGCCGGAGGATTTTTCTGATGGGCGGGTTCCGAGTGTATGGGATAGGGTGGCGGTTACTCGCGTCTGGAGGGACACCGTGTGGGTTCCATGTCTGCGGATGTTTGTTGCCGGGGTTCCGGTTCGCATGGCTCCCCCGGTGTTGGGTCAAGCCTCCTGGACGACGTGGCTGCTTTGGGAGGCGTTCAATGTGCGGTTCCCACAGGACAGGTTCTCGGGCAAATGTGTACATTTACCGTAACTGTTGTTTTTGTTGTTATTCATGGCTTGTTGTGTGCAGTGTGAATTGTTTGTTTTGTTTCTTGTTCTTTATGTTGTGTTTTATTCTCGGTCCTTCAGGACGGTGCATGTATGTTGTTGTGTTTGTACCTGTTTGTTTTCTGGTTTGCGTGGTTTGCTTGATTCTTATTATTGTTTATTTTGGCCTGGCCCTTTGTATGTTGCGGGGCGGATGGTATAGTGTGTGTGTTTTTCATTGTTTGATATTTTTGTTTTGTTTGGTGTGTATTGTGATTGTCCTGTTATGTTTCCTGTTCTGCCTCTTGATGTATATTTTGTTTTATGCAGTGTTTTTTGTTTTGAGTTGTTACTGTGCTTGCTTGTTTGCCATTGTATAATGTTTTGTGTCTTGATGTATGCTGTATTTTTCTATGCATTTATCGTGTTTGTGTTTTGTTGTACTGTGCTGTCGGCCCTTCTGGCCGGTGGTCTCTTGTTTTATTTTGTTCTGTTCTGTTTTCTGTGTTTTTATTGTATTTATATTGCATGCTTTGCATGTAAAAAAAAAAAAAAAAAAAAAAAAAAAAAAAAAACTTGGGCTGTTAGCTCCTATTAGTGATAACTAACTAATAAAGCGTAACCGACGGGTTCTCACTTCGTAATTTCTTTGAAGTGTGGAGCTATGAATCGGACTCGAGCTCTAGGGACAGACTCAATTTACATAAGCATGCAGGGCGTTGTAGAACATGATTAGTAGGACAATATTATGGTGGGATTGAACTTAAACGACCGTTTCTAAGAACAATAACAATTTATTCGACAAAAATCTAGAACTACTACAACAACGAGTTTACGTTACTGTCTCCCAGAGGCACATTAGCAACAGTTAATTCAACAGCCTGGTTGACCCACGAATTCCTTCCGTTGTCGCTGACTGAATAATGACACTAACTGAATAGAGTGGTGCCCACTGGTGACACAAGCTTGCAATCGATATATGTCACGGCCCTCACGGTGAGCAATATACTATAATCACAAATCTTGAATGACACTCACGGCCCTCCCAGCGAGGTACCAAGTAACTAGGTGGGTGATCCAATACTCATCACCACCTATTAAAATCTTACATTAACACTTGTCTCTCAAGACACAACAACAATACTAAAAAGTACACTAATTGAATTGAATTACAATTACGTTAGTCGATCGTCCACAGCGGTCAGCAACAATTCAATTACGTTAACACTATCATGTCTCAACGACACTCAAATGACAACAATAACTCGAAACCCCTTTAATTACATCACACTTGAGACATCAAGCATTCAGTAAATAATTCCCAATTAATTGCTATCATACCGACAGCCTATTAATTCAGACGAGTTACGATAATATGATAAGTTATGAGTTATAAGACACCTGTCACCTAAGCAACAGGAATTTCTGGTCTTATGAAAAACTACCTTAACAAGGGGTTCTATTACTCTACTTCCCAAGGTTACTCTACACCCTGTATAAACAACAACATTAACACTGTGAATTCACCAAGTGGTGGGTGCTAATTCTTTTCAATCAGGTACAAGTGCTTAATCCTGTCTGCAGACAGATACAATAAGTCCAGCGAATTATGACAGCTATGACAGCTCAATTGACTTCGCTCATGACAGGTAGTCAACCTCTTACGTAAATCAATCACTTAATTACCGATGGCTCATTAATTCGTTAACACTATGTTAGTCGTCCTCCCGACAAATCCTCCCCACTGCGTGAACTCAATGTGTTTGTTGCTAATTACACAAATTAGCAAGGGGTCCTCATTTAACTGTCACACAGACAGGTAAATTCACCCACAAATTTATGTTACTAACAACGCTGTTCAACAACACAACACCCTTATTAAGCAATGATGTCCCCCAGTAACATTGATGACTTTAAATTCTCACGGAATCCTTCACAGTATACAACGCATTACACCACGGACACAACTGTTAACAGTTCACAACACGGTACAACACGGTACAATTTTGCCGCCCAGGGCTACTTGCAAAACACTTCCTCAGCAAATTATGACAATATTATATCATGGCCCTAACACAACACAGAGTATAAAAAAGCGATTGCCAATATATATATGAAAATATCAATTAACCACCAAGTAAAATCTCTGGTTATGCACTACACTGCCGGAACAGAAACACTCTGCAAAGATATCACATACACGGTACATAGAGCAATGACATGTAATAAAATCATTTTCCTCCAGCCTTGGAGATACAGTAAAATAATGTGACACAGCTCCACACAACTGAATATGTGTCTATGTGTTCTCTTACACACATCTTCTCTTTCAGTTGGGCCCCACTCCTCAACTTGATTGACTTTAGAACTGGTGTAACTCACACGTCTACACTTCTCGTCACCTCCAGGTGTTAAAAAGGACAATGTCAAGACGGAATACTGGCTGTGAAGCCAGCTTCAGAGTTTAACACACCAAAACAGAAACAGGTACTTACTCCTTTTCCACCGATCGGTCTCATTCACACACACATCCACACGTTTTGCCACTTGCTGCAGTAGGTGGTGAAATTGGCGTCCTCCCACTTCGTTCACGTGGTTAGCTGGAACCACGGGTGGCCCGGTGTCACGACACAGGACCAGGGTGAGGCAGCGCTACTGCCCGGGCCTAGGCTAGGCAGGAGCGAGATACAGGTACGGCTCGTAGCCGCCCGGCTAGAATGGTACCAAGCCCCTTAACACAGCGCGGTACAGTACTGTACGGCGCGGTAAGTGGCTATATGCCACGGCACATGAAAAAGTAGAGTCCTTCAGTGGTTCTTCACTGTTCACTGGTAATTCAGCAGAATTACGAATTCTAAATTTCCAACACAATACTGAAACCTTCACGAGTTCGTCTCTCACCGGTACCTTGTAACTACGCCACGTTAGACGAAAGATGTCACTTCCACACGCTGATATAACAGGCCCTCTAAGTTTACTTTCTCTGGGTGGCGTCAAATAATTATGTGGGAACGCCGGCGATCCCAATAAGTTCACTACGGTAGTATTTTCGACGACAACATTTTTTCACGAAACCGGATTCTTACTCAACGGCTCCAGGATGATAGCACGACGATCGTGAGTGACTTTTGTGTCTTGCAGGTGGTATTTCCATTGCTTTACCTAGCACGGAAATGACTCAGCCTTTTCCAGCAATCAACATGGTAAGAATGCGTTTTGATGACAAGCGAGGGGCCCATGATCAAGCTGGTAACCTCAGCTCATTCCACCAATCACATCCTCAGAGACCTGGTGTGTCGACCAATAATCCTTTGCCAAGACGGGGTTCTTCCTCTGGCACGAGGGCTCAAGGGTGGGGGGGGAGGTTTCAGCCTACAACCGTTAGCCCCCCCCCCTCTCTTCTCATGAACTTGTACTAAAATTCACCTGAAATAAACTCCCTGGTATAGCTTTCTCTACAGTCTCGTTACAGCAACCACAATAGCATTAATGACTAGCACTCGTCAAGAACTGCCATAGACACCCAGCACGACTATGTAAAAGTTGTATTTCTAAATCCTGAGTTTCGGTGCACCCCCTCCTGTGCACACATTTCTGTGCACAAGGGAGCTGGAAAATTTCCTCTCCTGACAGAAGAGGAGGGACAGGAAGCCCGGATTAAGGAAACAATCCAACAAATGTGGAGTGAATTTAGGGAAGGACTGAGGGTAACGAAGGAGACAGTAACCAGTCTGCAGGATGAGCTGAAGGCAGCATAGGAGGAAATAAAAAGCCAGAAAGAGAATCCTACTCAATACCAGATGCAAACCATCCCTCAGGGAGATGGTAATGTTCCTGTAGAAGGAACTTCTAAGATATAACCCTCATTTGCAGATTTGTTTAATTTAAAAAGAAACCTGAAGCTAGGTCGGCAGTAAGGGAAGTTGCTTCTTCTCGGGAAGCAGCTAGATGTACTAACCGGCTGATAGTGAAAAAGAGCAGTACTATTAGTAGACATTAAGAAACAGAGACCAGCCCAGCAGAGTGGAGAAACAATAACAAAAACGCAGTTAACCAGTTCCTTAAAGAGGTAAAGATGGAGAGGGCTGACCAGAATATCAAAAAGGTTTTCAGGCTCGGACAGTACAATAAGAACAGAGACCGATCGATAAAGATGGTATTCACAAGTGAGAACACAAAAGAGGACCTGTTAGCAAGGGAGAGTGGACTGGCAAATGTATTGAAGATCAAAAAAGTATTCCTGCAGAGGAATATGATAAAGACGAGAGAATGAGGGCAGCAGACGCGAGGTGGGAGTGCAGGAAGAAAGAAAGGAATCGGGGAACCACAACCCTGAACCTTTCAATCCCAGAGGAGAGTAGGGGAACCCTCCACAAACAGTTCAACAGCCACAGTGAGAGGAGCACCACCCCCACCTTCCACCCAATAGACAACCTACCTGCCCCAACCCCTGCCAGCCTCCCACTAAGTGCCCCATCTAATGTACTTTTCCCCCACTTTTCCTTCTCCGTGCACTTCCCGTCTCTCCTACCCCCAAGCCTTCCGTTCTCCCCCACCCTCCTAAGCCCTCCATTCTCACCCACCCCCCTAAGCCCTCTCTTCTCCCCCACTTCCCCCTAAGCCCACCCTTCTCTCCCACACCCCTAAGCCCATCCTTCTCCCCCACTTCTTTAAGCCCACCCATCTGCCCCACTCCCCTTAACCAACCCTTCTCCCCCACTCTCCTAAGCCCTCACTTCCTCCCCACCCCCCAAGCCCTCACTTCCTCCCCACCCCCAAGCCCTCACTTCCTCCCCACCCCCAAGCCCTCCCTCATCCTCTCCCCCCCCCCCTTATCCCAACAAACCCTCCTCCAGTACCCTCCACCCAAGCCTCCCATTCTCCCACACACCCCTAAGCCTCCCATTCTCCCACACACCCCTAAGCCTCCCATTCTCCCACACACCCCTAAGCCTCCCATTCTCCCACACACCCCTAAGCCTCCCCCTCTCACACACCCCCACCCAAGCCCTCCCACACCTCCAAGCCATCCCTCCTCCACCACCCTCCCATTCAAGATTCTCCCAGCCCCGGCATACCCAAAATCCCCCAGGTCCCCCTTCCTAGTCCCTCCCATCTCGGACCCTCCATGTTTCTCTGCTCTGTGGGAATCAACAGAAACTGAGGATGGACAGAAGAGAGACAGTTTTAATATGATGTACTCGAACATAGATTGAATTATAAGCAAGGCAACTAATTACAAGCAACTAAGGAAAAAACACAAGATGTGAACCCAGATGTAATCGAACTCACAGAAACAAAAATCCCAGGAACCATAATGAATGAGTTGTTTCCCCAGGACCTGTAATGATCTGTAATAATGAATGAGAGGGGAAGGAGAGGGAGTTAGCAGAGTGGCCCTACTAATGAGAAAGAATTGTTGTTTCAAGAAGATGGTTATCCTGGGCTGTGAAGGATTCAGAGACTACATAACAGACACCATGACAGTGTCAATGTATGACAACAACAACATGGCAGTTAACACCATAATTGAGAGGGCAGCTCTGCTGCGTGTTATAGATCCCATTTGCTCATCACGGGGGACTTCAATCACGATAGGATAGACTGGGAGAACAAGGAACCGCATGAAGGTGAGGTTATTTGGAGGGCTAAACTATTGAAGATGGCGACAAGAAACTTTTTCAGCCAGCATGTCAGGGAACCCACAAGAATGAGAGGAAACAATGCACCAGCGAGACTCGACCTAGTCTTCACTCTGAATGACTCCGACATAAGGGAAATCGGTTTTGAGGCCCCAGTAGGAATGATCGATCACAGTGTACTGGCGTTTGAGTATCTGCTTGGAGAAGGGTTAATGAACTCGTGGGGGGTAACTGAAAACAAAAGGCCGTCATTCCAGAAGGGAAACTATGGGGAGATAAAAAAATTCCGGACAGATATAACATGGGAAACAGAGCTCAAGGGAAAGACGTTTAATCAGAGGTGTAGGCTAGCTATGTGGCAAAGTAACAGGGCTAGGAGAATGTATAGAAACAACAGGACACTTGAACAGAAAAAGATACCAGAGTGTCAGGAATGAATATGTCCAGTTGAGAAGAGAAGCATAAGGGGCAATACAAAAATGACATCACAAGCATGGCAATGACTCAACCTAAATTGCTGCACAGTCACATCATGAGAAAAACCAAGAGCCTTAGAGCCTCTTCTTTCTGATCCCACTCCAAGTCGATGGTAAGTTTTCAAGAATTGACAGTAGCAGGTAACAGTGCTAGGAATAAAGGGGGGATAAACAATACGCAATTACATCTTCACCAATATATTATCCATAGAAATATAATTACATATATCTGCACTGTGTCGCTTTCACCCAGGACACTCAATAGATCTGCAGTGTTCATCAAATCCCGGCATGTCCATTATCTCCAGGTACACGTCGTCTAAGCTCAATGGTAATCACAGGCGAGTTCACCTTCCTCAACATCGGCCAGTCCACACACCATATCATTACGATGTCTCACTACCCCACATCCGCTCCCCAGAAACACACTGGTAAAGGGCTTCAGCAACATGCTGACAGGGGTCTTAAATAATCATGTACAAGGGTAGCTAACACCCTGACAGAAGTCTCTATCAACACACTAGCAGCACTTCCCAACAGACAAAAACGAATGTTGTCTCATAACTCCTCTTGGCCAATTCCCGGATATGTTGGTCCATACAACACTACATAAATCCAGCAGCTAACACACTGCTACTACCGACTGCGGCCACTTTGACCTCTCACAGAACCAAGTGAGGAGTTCTGGACTGCCCAAGGTGAACTGCCCTCTTCAGCACAATTGCCTCCTCACGTCACTTCTGTGAACATGAATGTCATTAGCTAGGCAGACAGTACACTGGGTGACCTTTGAATAATACTCTTCCACTGGAGGCCTGTAATTGTAATTGTATTCACAATCTAGATGGCGTGGGTATCGTTACGCCACCCACCTGAGGTCATCATCATCGACCTCGCCTCCTAACTGAGGTATGAAACAGGAGTCTTTTTCTGACGCCACCCCCACCACCAACAGATGGTGTTGTCTGCGTCTTGCCTAGTGCCCGAGAGTTGGAGTGCAGGTCCTTAGATGGCGCCGAAATCGCAACTCCACACTCCAGCAACGGTGTTGATACTGTAACACCCCTTGAACCTTACCTTGTATTCTGGTACCCAAGCCTCATGGCAAGATAAGGTAGTGCACCGATTATATAAAGTTAAACTCAATCGCAGTTAAAGATTCTTACCTCTTGCTTTGTATCAACGCCAACCTATTTATGAAAAACTCTACAGAAAAGAAACAGAGCGCCTAAAAAAAGAGACCAACGCTGTCTATGCCTTCACATGCCCACTTGAGGACTGTCAGCCCCAAAGATCTCAGTATATAGGCAAGACAATAACGTCTCTCTATAGGCGATTAACAATGCACACGCAACAGGGCTCCATTAAGGAGCATATAATCTCAACCAGACCATCACCAGAAAAACCTTTACAAGCAAGACTGAAATAATCGACAGGTATAATGACAACAGAAGACTGGACATCAGCGAAGCCCTACACATCAAAGAGTCTTGACCAGCAACCAACAACCAGTTAACACCTTATTACATTCTATCCACTCCAAAACCTCGAACCAACACAGAGACAGTGGAAGTAAGAACATAGGCATTTAGTGGCCTATTAGTATCCATTATGCCATTTATCCACTTGTTCATCTCAATCATGTCCTGTACCACCTCACCCCAAGCGAATATTATCCTCTGCAAAGCATGGAAAATTTCTCTTAAATTTAAAAGAAAGAAAATTAAAAAGATGAAAGAATAATGAAAGACATAATCCATAAAGGAGTAAAAATCACAACCAATAGTCAAAACATAGACCTAATTATATTCTATAAAACAAAGAAGACTACCCACCTCCTTATTAAAAATCGCCCGAAACCTAGTCATTGTTGTAATTTTCATTACAACAGTCAAACGTAGTATATATGTACACCTGCCCCCCACCAAGGATATAGCCTTCAATCTAAGTATCTAGATATGACGTCGACCAAGCTGACGAGACGTTTGACCTGTCATCTTCAATCAGGTGCCCCCCAATATCACATGGAACAAGCCCATGGCATCTCACTAACAAGAGAAATGTTGAATATAAACACTTGTATAATAGAAAAAACCAGAGATGTAAGATTATTACAAATTCTTGAAGCAATCCACAATCTTGAAGCAAGGAAAATGGCAAAAAAAATAATAATCGACTAATGTTTCCACACAATTTCCAGACACTAACCTTGAGAACTTGTCAGGGAAGAGCGGGAGGCTGTTGGTGAGAGCAAGGCCTCGGTGGGGCGTCCAGGAGGCCACTTTTAGTGCCTGGGCTCCCAAGGGACTGTATGGCTCCTGGATGTACAAACTGCACCTATAATGCGGAATTTACTTTGAAAAGTAATGTAGACTGTTGAGACATAAATAGATATTATACGAGGTTGTGCAGAACAAAGAGCAAATGATTTCTTTAATGAGCATTTTATAGTAAATTTTTAAGTATTTTTATTGCAATATATATACAGTTTTTGTTTACCTTACAGAATTTTGGGAGCTTTTTACGACGAGCATCATGGCGTTCATCTTGGAGTAGATCTTGCTAAAGTCTTGATTATTTACCAAGGAGAGGTCTGTGACAGCGAGGAGCCTGGTTGCTGGGGCCACCAAGCGGACGTTGAGAGCCACTTTGGCGAAGGCAGAAAGGAAGGCGAGGTCGTCACTCACCACCACGACTGTCACACACCAAGACGCCTGACGCAGCTGTTGACGTCAATAGCCTCTGTGGTGAAGTGGTAAGACACTTGCCTGGCGTTCCGCGAGCGCTATGTCATGGGTTCGTATCCTGGCCGGGGAGGATTTACTGGGCGCAATTCCTTAACTGTAGCCTCTGTTTAACGCAACAGTAAAATGTGTACTTAGATGAAAAAACGATTCTTCGCGGCAGGGGAACGTATTCCAAGGACCTGCCCGAAACGCTACGCGTACTAGTGGCTGTACAAGAATGTAACAACTCTTGTATATATATATAAAAAAAAGATATGGTAGATGTTATGTGAGAGTGACATACTTGCCTCAGTAATAGTGTGGGTGATGTACCGGCATCGGTATTGAAGCATTATTGACCTACCTTATTCATATAAATGTGTTGGAGTGACATACCCTTATAGAAATTTTAGTACTCTGCTCAGTAATGAAGTAAGACTGACGAACCCCACGCCTCTCAGTAGTTATGTGAGAGTGACCAGTCTCCCAACCTTAATAGTGATGTGAGAGTGGCCTACGATTCAGCAGTGACGTGAATAAGACGTCTTCCAATTAGCAGTGAGGTGAAAGCCATTAGCCCTTTTGTAGGAAAGTGAAAGCCACTGCCCTATTCTGTAGCGATATGAGAGGCACCTACTCTTTTCTGTGATAGTGCGAAGCTAACCATCACCCTTAGTAATAACAAGATTGACCTACCCACCTCAGTAGTGATATGAGCGATCTTTCTCTCTTGGGCTGGACGGTAGGACGAAGGTCTCGCTTCATGCAGGTCGGCGTTCAATCTCCCGACCGCCCAAGTTGTTGGGTAGCATTCCTTCCTCCGTCCCATCCCAAATCCTTATCCTGACCCCTTCTAAACACTATATAGTCATAATGGCTTAGCGCTTTTCCTTGATAATTCCTTCCTCTAGCATAATAGCAGTTTAAGAGTGTCCTTCCCGCGTCAGTAGCGACGTGAGTGACCTAACCCTTAAGTAGTGTGTTACAGACCACATTGATTCGAATTTGTTAAATTGGAATCAATGTAAAATTTATCCAAACTTTTAAATCGAACATTAACCAAGTCTGTACCCATCAGACTTGGTCAAGACTTGTGATGACCTGTAAATTTTCTGGCTGCCATCAGGACTAGGTTAAGCACGTGGCTCTTCATTGTCATTGAAGAGCCGAACTTCATTCCCTAAATGTCAATATTATTCGTGAACTCTAGGTGTTCGCCTTTCATTTGGAATCCTGTCCGGTTTGCAATTCACAGTTTAGTTATCCTCATCGCCTGTGTTTTCTCAGCTGCAAATGTGACCTCCCTGCAAATGTGACTGATAACTGAACAGACCGGACATCTAGATCGGAGGACCACGCTTATAGATAATAAGCAAAACTCTACTTCTAATTAGAAGGATCTGGCATGTGGAAAAAAGTATAAAACTTTCAGAAGTTCACTGAACTTCAAGTTCCTAAATTAAACAATACATAGATATAAATTATTAATTAACTACCAAATACATGATTAATTATTAAACAAAGATATTAGTTGCTTAGCTGCCAAATTAGGTAGAGTCCAACAGCTAGTTAACTAAACTTCTTTGTTGAACTAAAGTTTAACTGCCCATGTTTGTGACTACTACTTCACGAACATGGGCAGTCTCTCTCATCATGAGATGAGACTTGAATAAGTGTACATTACAATATGGGATGTGAGAGTGACCTACCCACCTCAATAATGATGTGAGAGTGACCTACTCACCTCGGTAGTGTTGTGAAAGTGACCAAGCCATGCCAGAAAAATATGAGAGTGACCACCCCATGTCTGGAGAAATATAAAGGTGTTCAAACAATGCCATGAGCAATATGAGAGTGTCGACCTCATAACTAGAGGAATGTAATAGTGACAACCGATGTCAGGAACAATGAGGCATGGATCGACCCATGCCGGGAGCAATATGAGAGTGATCAATCCCTTTCTGGGGTAAGCTGAGAGTAATCTACCCATGCCTAAGGCACTATAAGAGTGGCCTATCCATACTGGGGGCAATATGAGTCACTAACCCATGCGTGGCCCAATATCCGACTGACCTTCCCTGGACAGGAGTAATATAAGAGTTACCAACCCAAGGCCTGGAGCACTATGAGAGTGACCAACCTATACCTGAAACAATATGAGAGTGGCCTATCCATGCCAGAAGTAATATGAGAGTGACAGACTCATGCAAGGTGTAATATGAGTGACAATCTTTAGCCTGGAACAATTGGAGAGTAACCATCTGATACCAGGAGCAATATACGTGTGACCTACTCATACCTTGAGAAATATCAGAGTGGCCTACCCATGTCTGGAGCAATATGAGAGTGACCACCTTATGCAAGAAGGAATATGATAAGAGACCAACCCATGCTTGGAACAATATGAGAGTTTCCAACCCATATTAGAAGCAATATGAGAGGAATCTACACATGTCAGGGGAAATACAAGAGTGACCGACTCATGCCAGGAACAATATGAGAGTGATCTACATATGCCTGGGGCAATATGGGTGTGACCTTCCTATACCTACAGTAATAGAAGAGTCTTCATCTCAAGCCAGTTGTCAGGAGACAAATTTTTCCTGCTCTCTCGTGCACTGGATGAGTCACGAAATTGCATAGTGCACCAGTGATGTGCACCGTGATTCAACTTTCTGAATATAACTTTTACACAGTCGTGTTGGGTGTCGTTAGACAGCCCGTGACATTTGCTAGCCATTGATGTCATTCTGATCGCTGTATCAGGTCTGTGAAGGAAATTACAGGAGGGAGTTGATTTCAGGGAAATTTTTGTAAGTCAAGTGTAGAGAGGGAGGTATGGGGGGTTAACGGTGGTAGACTATAGCCCCCCCCCCCCCCCCCCATCACGTGTCCACCTCGTGAGAGAGGGGGCAGCGTCGTGAGGCAGGTACGCCATTGGCAAAGGCGCTTGGGCCTCAGGAATGCTGAACCGTGATTGGTCAAGATGCTGAGGGGTACCGCATGGCATCCCGGAGCCGTCTTGGCGCCAAAATTATTCTTAACAGGAACGTTGCTAGAGAAGGACGTACTTTCTCGTGCTAAGGCCAAGCACCGGGAAATACCACCTGCAACGTCACTGAAGTCACGCTCATCGTCGTGCTATCTTTTCGAGTGCTGTACATAAGAATCCGGCGTCGCAGGAAGGTGTATTCAACGATATTAAGTGTGAACTTTGTCATCTAACCCGCGTGATCGTGAGACGCCAGGTCAGAGCAACTGGACCGAGAGGTTGTATCGACTCGTGTTAGTGTCATCCGTCATCTGTTTGTACCTATGGTTTAAGGAACTGCAGCTGGGATATCGAGAGAAGGTTTCAGTGTTATGAGGGAAACCTTAAATTCATATTTACGAGGAATTAGCAGTAAACAGTGAGGGACTCTGTCTCGTGTACCGTCGTGCCGTGTAACACCGTGTTCCGTCGTATCCTAGGGTACCGTGTGAAGTGGATGGGCGTGGTATCGCATTCCAGTCCAGTTGTGTCTGTGTGTGATCTGTTGTGTGCGCACCCCTGGCTGCCTTAAGCCGGCGTGTCCGCGCCACCTGGTCTCTGTGTGTGGAGCTAACCCCATGGTCTATTACCCCGTGTACCAACCGACTACGTGTACGAAGTGAGGACGCCTACTTCATCATCCAGCAGCAGCAGCAGAGTGGGATTAAGGTTGACGTGTATGTATGTGTGTGTATGTATGGCGGGCCCGCGAGATTGATGTAAGTACACTGTTTCCGTTTTGGATAATAATTCTCTGAAGCTGGTTTCGCACCCAGTGTTCCGTCTGTCCTCTGTCCCTGTTGACCACCTGGTGAGGTGAATGGGAATTAAAGACGTGTGAGTTTACCCTGTGACGTCATCAAGTTGAGATGGAGCCAAACTGTGAGGTTGACGTGTGTGAGGACACAGAGACATATTCAGTGGTGGAGTAAAGTCATTCTTTTATTGTTTTCATTTCTCTATATGTGCCGTGTATGTAATTCTACTGTAATTGATTTCCCTTTTCAGCAGTGAAAGTGGTAACAGGGAGGTATCCCTAGGTTATTAATAATTCTTTATTATATTGGCCAGCGCTTATTTTACTGTTGTGTCGTGGTACAGTTGTGAATTATTAGGGAAGATAGTTTACTGGGGATGGCATTTACAAGTTTTGCCGTGAGTGGCAAGGATGTACTGTGATGTACTGTGACGTACTATGTTGTACCATGTGTAAACTGTAGACAAGTTGTGTCCTTAGTGGAATGCGTTGTGTACTGTGAAGGATTCCGTGAGAATTGAAGTCATTTAACGTCACCGGGGGTCACGATTTACTTAACGAGGTCATTGTTGTTTTGTTGAACATCGTTATGATTAACGTAGAGACGTGTAACGGCAACAGTCACAGTAAAGTTCACGTAGTGGAGGAATTGTCAAGTGAAGACTAACGTAGTGTTGACGATTTAACGAGCTGTCGTTAATTGATTGATTAACGTAAGTGGTTGACTGGTCTGTTATGATCCGAGTCAATTGCGCTGTAATTGCTTGGGGGGGTAGAAATAGCCTAAGCTACTCTATCCCTTTGAGATGTATTTCTTGCTTATCTCAATAAACATACTTGAACTTGAAGCTGTTTTAATTCGTTGGACTGATCAGATCTGTCTGTAGGCAGGGGGATTAAGCACTTGTAGCTAATTAAGGAGAATTTTTTTTTTTTTTTTTTTTTTTTATTATTTTTATTTTTACATGCAAGCATGCGTATAACGTACAAGAAAAACAGAACAAATATAACATAGAACAAAAGTACAAAGCACACATATGTACAAGGACAAAGGAACAAATCAATAGAAGACCAGCCAGAAGGCTGACCACAAAAAAATGCATATACAAACAATACACAATTAGTAACACAGTGTAATACAAACATAAGGGAAAACCCCAGGACAAAATGCACACAAAACAAGCCTGCTAACACCTCAAATACATACAGAGAGGCGAGAAACATACAAGAATAAGGACAATAACAATAAAGAAAACAGATCCGCCATAACAAACGGAAGGCAAAACAGAAAGAGCACACGCCAACAGCCTGAAGGGCACACAATATGACAAACAAGTGCACACGAAATCCACAACCGAACACACAAACGCATAGGAACCGCACACCCCCCCACGAGCCATACAAAAAAACCCACAAAACAAACCGGAGCACGCAGGAACCGGGAAACAATACCCACCCCACCCACCCACATACACACCCCACAACCAGGCAACACAAAATACATAGAAATCACTTGCGAGGAACCTCGTGAGAAATGTACTTCTCCGGGAACTGCTCACGAGGATATTTCGACTTGTAAGCTTCCCAGACGAGATCATCAAGGTCGGTAGGGTTTTTGATCCCCCGCACTCGGGCGGGTATCATAAACTCGGGAACATCTATATCTGGCGGCATCGGCCAATGCCGAAGGTCACTGACGCAAGTCGCATAACGAGGCTGGGGAGCGCCAACCACGCCCTTCGAGGAAGCAGATGACACCGGAGAAGCGGACGAGGGACGCCGAGCCTGCCACGCCTTCGCCATCGGAGCAGGTGTCGGACGCTGAGACGACAGCACTTCCACGGATACCGCAGGAGACACGGAAGGGACTGCAGGAAACGGAAGAGGCGGCAAGACCGCTGCCGAGGAAACGGGTAACGAGGAAGGGGCCACAGAACATCCAGAGCGAGCATCCTTTCTCAACATCACCACCAGGCCACCCCGCTCACCACCAACTACAGCAGGGGGAACCACCGCCCACGAAGAACCGGAGCCACCCGACGCAGGACCCTCGGACACCGGACCAGAGGTTGAGGCCGAAACGCCGGCACCGGCATCCTCAGGCAAGTGTACCTCCGCCACCACCGTAGTGTGCACCACATCCGGAGCCACGCCACCGTCAACGGAAGGACGACACTCGTCGAATTCGCCAACATCAGCCCACACAGAAGAACGCCGGGAACGCTTAGGCTCGGGCCGCACATCATCAGACCCGGAGGCAGACTGAGCGACCCGCGCAGCACCAACCGAGCGAACCGACGCACGCCGCAGCACGGCAGCCTCCTCAACCACACGGGGCACCAGGCCAGGCACAGGAGGGAATTCCGGATCCACCTCAGCTCCCAGCACAGCCGGGACAGACGGCGAGGGTGCAGGGACCGGGACAGACACAGCAGAGGAAGAACTGGAAGACGAGGGGACCGAGCAAACGGCAGGCGGAAGAGGCTCAGGGACACCAGCTGGAGCACTAGGCGAGGACACAACCTCCGGAGGAGATGCGGCAACAACAGGGGGCGCAACAGGCGGAGCAACAGATGCTACAGAGGGCACCTCCTCAGCCGAAGAGACGTCCATACCCACCGAATCATCCCCCACAGGAAGGGGCGGAAAATCCTCCTCACTGAAGAGGTTCACTGGTGCAACAGGAGGCGCAGAACAGTCAGCAGCCTGATGGCCCAAAAGACCACAACGATAACACGTCCGCGGCTGACGGGCGTAAAACACCCGAACGTTGAACCCCATAAGGCGCACAGAGGACGGAATATCCGCCCGGAGTCTCATGCCCAGGGTGCGAATGTTAGTCCTCACACCCTTAAGAGGACTAGAAGACACCACGTTCACTCTCACACTAACAACCGCGCCAAACCGCCCGAAATACCGCCGTAGCAGAGCCTCTGGAAACTCCAAGGGAGCCCCATGCACACTGATGTAAGTAAGTGCACCACTTCTATCCGAGAGGGTGACAGTGCCCGCACCATCCGGCAGGGGCAGTGTCCGCCCCTCGTATCGCCGGAGAAAATCGCGATACGCCGCCTCCTCTGCAAACTTCTTCTTCTTCTTGAGAATAGGCGCAGTTTGCATGAAGGGGTAACCCTCCCGATGACTGCACCAGGACAGATGTAAGGAGACGCGTTGACGGTCAGGAGGAGAAGAAAGTCAAAAGCGGTAGATGTGATGGGCCGTAGAGAGAGGAGTGGCGACGAAAACAGAGGCGAACGTTAGAGGGAGACTCCCCGCACCGGGGGGCGGGGCGTCGTGATCACGGTGGCAGCTGATCCATGCACGGCTTAGCAGCGTGCGCAAGACGGGAACTAATACTTCTCCGGAAACTTGTGTATCGGAAAGCGCAAGCAGTACGCTTCCCATATCACTCGCAGGTCAGCGGGCAGCCGGCCACCAGGCGGCGCCCTCGGCTGAGACATCCTATCCGGCACCCTATACACAAACTCCTTCACCCGCGACACCCAGACAGTGGACGAGCACCACGGGATCGGAAGCACCCGGGCATCCCGATAAGGGCCCAACTCCGGACCCTCACAGGGCACGACCCCAGCAGACGGGACTAGGCAATCCCCAGACTGGAGCAAGGAAGGAGGGGATACAGCAGGGGACGCAGGCGCGGCACCGACCCCACCACCGGGCACAGGAGCCGAGGCCCTCTGGCGCACATCTTTCCGCAACATCACGACGAGGTCCCGATCAGCAGGGACAACCCCCCACTGCGGAGATCCAACAGCAGGAGACGGAGGAGGAGAGGCACAGGTAGCAACGTCGGAGCCCCTCACAGCACCACCATTCTCGGCGGGGGGCGCCAGATTACCATACTCCCCCACCTCCTCCCAAGGCACACCACGAAGGGGAGACACACTCCGAGCCCGCCGTGAACGCTTCGAGACAGGCCTCACCACACCACGCCCAGCAGGCCCCGCCGCAGGCACGGCCACCATCTTTACATCCACACAGGCCACACCCGCACCGTCCGAAGAGTCCACAGAGGCCACATCACCCACACTGTCCACATCATCCAGGGAAACAGCCTCAGAACACCGACGCGCACGCTTCTGCAAAGGGACGGAAAGAGCAGAACTACACTCACCAACACACACAGACACGGCAGGCACCTCCCCCTGCCGAAGCACCCCCTCTAAAACAGCAGAACCCGCGTCCCCGGGAGCCGGTATCACATCCACAGGCGGGGGCGGGACATGGACCTCCACCGAGACATCCTTCACTACACGCAGCTCAGGCGACGGCCCGACACCCACACACACCGGCTCAACAACCCCAGGGGCCATAGCAGTCACCTGACGTGTCGCCGTAGAACTCGCCCCAACAGGCGGAGCAGCAGACAGGCAATCAGGCGCCTCAGGCACAGCACCTACTCCATCCTCAGAACCGTCCGAACGTAACAAGGGCGGGAAACCCTCTGCACGAAAAACATGCACCCTACCAGTTGCACCCACGTCGCACGCCGCAGCCAGGTGACCCTCGTGACCACACCGATAACAGGTGCGCGGTTGACCCCGGTACAAGCAGCGGAGCGTGTAACCCAACACGGACATCGACGACGGTACACTACACTTCAGCGACATCGTCAGGGTGCGGGAGCCGTCAAGCATACCAACACAGTGCCCGGCAACGACCTTGTTCCAACGAACACTTAACACGGTCCCAAATCGCTCAAAACAGGAGGTTAAAAAGTCGTCCTGAAATTCGAAGGGGGCACCATGCACCGCCACAGACGTCAAGGTGACACTAAGATTCACCACCTTAACTGAGCCAGCTGAAGCAGGGAGTGGGTAAACACGCCCCTCACAACGCTCGAGAAACACCTGAAAGGCAGCCTGGAGGCGGAACTTTACCACAGCACGGTCGCCCTGAAGCAGCTGGACGCCCACCAGGTCCGACAGCTGCACATGAAGCACGTCCACCAGGGCGACACCAACCAATGGATGGTCCACCGGCACCGTAAACGCTAGACCAGCCGACAATGTCCTCTGCACTGGAGGGCGAGATGACCCCATGGCGAAGGCAAACGTCACCCTGTCAGTGGCAAACCACCACCAGCAGGGCAAACAAGCAATCACCCAACGTAAACACTAGCCAGTGCGGAGAGACCTCAGGAGCGTCCGACCTGGCCGGTGGTCACCACGCAACTCCTGCAAACTTCACAATGGCCCTACGGGCCGTTACCAACTCTACCCCATAAATCGCAAACACAGGGACAGAGAGCAGTTCACAAGCCAGGGCAATCTCCGGGTAACCAGCCCGCACAGAGAACTCTAGTCCCACAGACTGAGCCCGGACGACTGGGGGTAGAGGGACCCCCATCGTAACGCCACGTCAGCACAGGCGAGCAGACACACCCGCCCCCAACCGGCCGAAACGGGCAAACAACACCAAACTGCTGGAGCGCCGATTCAACACGTCTGCCCCGCACCGAAGCTAGGGCCAGACTCAATTAAGGAGAATTAGTACCCGCCACTTAGTGAAATCACCAGGTGTTGATTTTGTTGTTTAAACGGAGTGTCTGGTAACCTTGTGTGGTACAGTAGTCTACCCTCGTTATGGTAATCTTGTCGTAAAACCGGAAGAGATCTGTCAGTTGAGAGACAGTAGGCTTTGTCAATACTCGTCTGAATTAATAGGCTGTTGTTTTCAGTAATTAATTGGGAATTACTCACCGAATGTTTGACTTTCAATTTGATGTAATTATTTGATTTAAATGACAGCAATAACTCGTAAGTGTCGTTGAGACACGTGTGTGTTAACGTAATTGTTTAAATTGAATTAGTGTAACTTTTGTTGTTGATTGTCCTGAGAGACAATTGTTACTGTAAGATTTTTATAAGGGGTTATCATTCTTGGATTAACCGCCTTGTTACTTGGTGCCTCGTTGAGAGCAGCGAGCGCCAGACAA
This sequence comes from Procambarus clarkii, assembly GCF_040958095.1. Taxonomy (NCBI): domain Eukaryota; kingdom Metazoa; phylum Arthropoda; class Malacostraca; order Decapoda; family Cambaridae; genus Procambarus; species Procambarus clarkii. Next base: position 44,052,720 of record NC_091174.1, on the reverse strand, counting down.
GTTTGGGATTATAGTATTTGCTCACCGTGAAGCCGTGACAATATTGATTGCAAGCTTGCGTCACCAGTGGGCACCACTTTGTTCAGTTTGCGTCATTTTTTTTAAACAAATGAATTACAGCGTACAGATACCATATAAAACAGGAAAGCACATAATAACAAAAAACACAGAATAACAATAACACAGATAACAAGTAACACAGATCAACATAACACAAAAGTGAAAACAAAAAATAACAGAAAACACATAAGAACACACACACACAAAAACAAAAGCAGTACTACCCATATGGGACGGGCCACACGCATCAGTAATGACAAAAAGTCACAAAAAGCACAATAAAACCAAGGGTAAAATATAAATAAGCAATACACATATACAAAATAACACAATCTCAAAACACATGCACCATGCGCCACACCACACAACAGCAGACATCACACCACAGAATCGAGAACACAGTAACAGAACATGGTAAATGTAACACTGTAAATATAACATAATAAGTAAAACACAAGAAATAACAAGGGGAATGCCACAAAGCAATGCACAACAAACACATAAACACACGAACCAACAATAAGCAAAAAATAAAAAAACGGAACACGCAGGAACCAGAAAACAACCCCCCCCCCCCCCGACCCAGACACACACATGCAACCCCACCCAACACCCACGCACCAAGGCGCAAGCAACCCCACAACACACAAGTCAACAAAGAGGATATTTCTCAGGAAACTTCCGCAATGGATACTTCTGCTTATAAGCCTCTCATATTAAATATTCCAGTTCGGTAAGGGAACGGCCCTCACGACACCGTGGGTACTCCATATACTCGGGGATCTCCACATCCGGTGGGAGCGGTCGCACCCAACCCCGGGACACCTAAGACGAAGAACCCGACTTCGGAGGCAGGAACACCGCCGTCGAGGAAGCAGAAGACGCCGGAACAGCAGGCAGAGGCTGCCAAGACGGCAACCCCGCCTCCGACAAAGCAGGAGACACAGAAGAAATGGCCGGAGACAGGTGGGGCGGCATAATCGCCGCCGACGAAACAGGGGACGAGGGAGGGGGCACAGAATCCTCAGAGCGAGCAGTTTTCTTCAACACCACCACCAGTTCGCTACGTCCACTCTCAACACTGCAAGGGGCAACCAGCCCCCACAGGGAACTGCAACCATCCGACGCGGGCGACACGCCCGAAGCAAGAGGCATAGGCCCCACATGGGCCCCCACCCCCACAGCAGGAGCCACACCAGGGCCAACACCATCCACCGGGCCCACACCAACACCAGACGCACCATCCTCGCACTCCACAGAGGAACAGCTCTCAGAAGAAACATCAACCCTTGCCGCATCCTCACATTCCTCTGCCCACGAACGAGGAGGCGAAGCACCCGTATCCGTAAGCGAATGCTTGGGGACAGGCCGTTGATCATTGGAGCTGTCACCCACAGCAGGAAGCATCCCGAGAGGAGCCGGCGGGAGGCCGCCCCACAACCATGGGAGCACGACCCCGCAGAACGTCAGCCTCAACAACACAGGGGACGAGACCGCCACCCACAGAGGAGACAGGAGAAGGAACAGGCGCGGCCGCAGGAGGGGAAGGGTCCACCACTGGTGAGAGCCTGCAGAGACGTCGGAGGCGCAGAGTCAGAAACAGGTGCAGAAGCCGGTGGAAGCAACGAGACCGACTACAGGGATGGAACCGCACACACCACCACCTCGTCGTGTACACCATCATCCACACCTTTCGGGCCAACAGCCACCACTGGTTCAGCAGGCTGCAGGGGAACCTCCCCACCCACTCCATCACGAGGCTACAGGTCCTGCGCCACCAACGGGGGAAAATCCTCGTCCCGGAACAAATTAACAGGTGCAGCCGCGACCCCAGTGCAATCAGCTACCAGATGCCCCTCAATGCCACAACGAAAACATTGTCGAGGCTGTCCTGCATAGAACGCCCGCATGGCGTAGCTCATCAAGGTCACCGCGGAGGGAACAGGAGACTTGAGCCTCAGGCCGAGAGTCCGGGTCCCACACGAGACTCCACGCCACCTGCCGGCAGAGACGGAGTTCATCCGAATGGAAACGACAGTCCCAAACTGGCCAAAATACCGTCGAAGCAAAGCCTCCGTGAATTTAAACGGCACGCCATGCAGGGCCACATACGTTACCGAGCAGCACCGATCAGAGATAGAGACGGTACCACCGTCCCCAGAGAGAGGAAGAGAGCGCCCATCGTAACGGGCCACGAAGTCCCTATAGACAACAGCGGAGTTGAACTTAACAAGGGCCCAATTGGTGGACAGCAGTTGGAGCCCATACACATCAGCAACATGCACACGCAGCATATCCAACAGGACAATCTCAAGTGCTAGGTACGACGCACGTCCAGAAAACTCCAGACCCATGGTCTTAGAGCGGCAAATAGGGAGGAGGGGGAGGTCCCCATGGCGCTCATGCAACAACAACACCTTCACACACGGAACGTCTAGCAACAACTGGGGAGCGCTTGGCGACCACGTCGAGACCCCCTGGCGGTCAGGCCAGCAATCCTTTTGTTGTTGATTGTCCTGAGAGACAAGTGTTAACGTAAGATTTTTATAAGTGGTTATCATTCTTGGATTAACCACCTTGTTATTTGGTACCTCGTTGAGAGCAGCGAGTGCCAGTCAAGTTTGTGATTATAGTATTTGTTCACTGTTAAGCCGTGACAATATTAATTGCAAGCTTGCGTCACCAGTGGGCACCACTTTGTTCAGTTTGTGTCATTAGTCAGTCAGCGACGACGAGATAAGGATACCGTGGGTCCATCAGGCTGTTGAATAGATGTTTCTTAATGTGCCACTGGAGTGACAGTAAAGTAACGTAAACTCTTTGTTGTAGTAGTTCTAGTTTTTTTGTGAATAAATTGTTATATTATAGAAAACGGTCGTTTACGTCAAACCTTCCAATATTACTGCCCACACATTTCATGTTCTGCATCGCTTTGCCTGGGGAGTCAACTGCTGGCAGCCGTGGTGGTTATCTTGAGGTTATCTTGAGATAATTTCGGGGCTTTAGTGTCCCCGCGGCCCGGTCCTCGACCAGGCCTCCACCCCCAGGAAGCAGCCCGTGACAGCTGACTAACACCCAGGTACCTATTTACTGCTAGGTAACATGGGCATTCAGGGTGAAAGAAACTTTGCCCATTTGTTTCTGCCTCGTGCGGGAATCGAACCCGCGCCACAGAATTACGAGTCCTGCGCGCTATCCACCAGGCTACGAGACCCCTCTGGTGTGAGGATGTCTTGGCGACCCTCCGTGGCTGTTGGGGTTGTTTGCCGTTTTGGTTGCCAGGTGGTGTAGGCGTCTCTGCCCTCCCAGTTTGTTGCTGCCTGGCTGCGTGTTGACGTAGTGGTTCTGACATGGGAGGCCATCTTTCCCCTGTTGTGCGTGTGAACTCCGTGGGCCTGGAGTTCACTTGTAAGGCTGGTTATACAACCATTGAGATGGTGATGTGTGACATGCTTCGTATCCCGGTGGAGGCTATCTACGGTGTGGAGCTTGTTACGGCCCACCGGGTTGTTATTAAGTTCATGAGGAAGGAGGAGTACCGGGACTTCTTCTGTCAGTACGAGGGGCGTACGTTGCCGGCTCTGTGGCGATTTCGGACTGCAGTGGTGCCCTGACTTATGTCAGTGTCCATGGTGCACCCCTGAAGTTCCCTGAAGACCTCCTCCGGCGTTACTTCAGGAGGTTTGGTACTGTTGTCAGCATGCGGGTGAACACGCTTTCCTCGGGGCGGTATGCTGGGAGGCGAACGAACATTCGCACGTTGGGAATGTGCCTGCGGTCGGATATACCTTCTTCTGTCCGGCTTATGGGATACTACGTCTGGGTGTATTATGCCCGGCAGCCTCGTACCTGTTTCCGGTGTGGCCTTGTTGGGGCATCAGGCTGCCGGGTGCTCTGAGGCCCCAGCTGCTCCTGTCAACTTGTTCCGAGAAGAGGATTTCCCGCCTCTCCCACTGGAGGCAGTTTCCAGTGATGATGAGGAGGTGCACGTCCTGTTCGCTGCTGCAGCTCCCCCGGCGACGCCTGACGTTCCTCTGGTTGTTGCCGACCCTCCTCCGGGTATTGCGATACCGTTGGTTGGTCTGCCTAATTTTTGCACTGTCCAAGCTGCTCCCGTGGGCCTTCCTGGTGATCCTTGTGTGCCGTCTCTGTCTTCTCCCTCGTCTTCAGATGCTGCGCCTGGCCCTATGTCCGTGACTCGGGTCCCGGATGTGCTGGGTGTTGCGGTGGTTGCGGAGCCTCCTGCTGTGTGTGGCCCGGTTTCCACTGTGGTAGAGGCTGCTGCCGTTCTGTGTCGGGCGTCGGTTCATCTGGCTCGTGGTACCCGTGTTTCTGGGTCTGCTTCCGGCTCTGACGATATCCGGCCGGTGCCCAAACGTTCCCGGCGTTCTTCTTCTGCCTGGGCCGATGTTGGTGACTTCAGTGACTGTGGGTCTTTGGGTGTTGATGGTGTGGATACGGATACGTCGATGTCTCCGCAGTTTGTGGTGGCGGAGGTCCATGTGCCTGCTGGTGCTGGTGCCTGTGTCTTGGACGTGCCTTTAGTTCTTTCTCCGCCAGGGGACTCTCCGCAGTGGGGGGTGGTGCCTTCCGCTGCCAGGGATGGTGTGGACTCTGGTGCTGGGCGTGGCCTGGTGGTGACGTTACGGAAAGATGCGCGCTGTTCGGGTTCCCTTATGTCGTCTGGTGGTGTGTCTGGGGCCGCGGGTGCCCCTGTGGTGCGGGTGCGCGTTGGGGCCCTGGGGGACGTGTTGCCGGCGTCTGTGATGCCGCCGGGTCACTGGTCGGAGATTGCCAAGTTACTGCTGTCTGACGGACCGGAGTACATTCATGGTGGGCAATAAGAGAGTGGCATTCATGGGCATTCATGCCGGGAGCAATATGAGAGTGGCCAACCTGTGCCTGAAGAAATATAATATTGGCTAACCCTTGCTAGGAGCAATATCAAACTAACCTACCAATGTCAAGAGTAACATGAAAGTAAGCTACTCGTGCCTGAGGCAATATGAGAGGGACCTTCCCCTTCCCATGCTAGGACCAATATGAGAATAACAAACTTATGCCTGGAGGAATATGAGAGTGATCCACCTGAGCCAGGAGCAATATGAGAGTGACCAACCTATGCCTGGTGCAATATGAGAGTGCCCAACACTTGCCATGAGTAATATGAGAGTGACCAATCCATGCCAGCAACAATATGAGAGTGACCAACTCATGCCAGGAGTAATATGAGAGTGACTAATCCATGCGGTCGGTAATTTCCATCACCAAATTACTAACCCTGACATATCAGATTAGAGTACTTATGTCGGGCAATTACTAACATTACTAGCTCTGCTAAGAAAATGTTCCTAGAGACTCCTCGGAAATAATGGTGGAGTTTTGTGTCGACGAATCTAATAAACTCGTTAGTGAACATAACTCCTCATGTATACAAGTTAAATTTACTAGAAAACTATTTACTAAAATCAGATTGAAATGAATTCGGTAAAGAAATAAATATCTTCCTTTCCCCGCTGATAATAAATTTAACAGAAAACTAGACGCTACCAGAATCTGGTGGGGATGAGGGGGAGAGGGGGGGTGACCCCGTGACGCACCAGAGGAGAGAGGCGGGTGACGCCGTGACGCACCAGAGGGGAGAGGCGGGTGACGCCATGACGCACCAGAGGGGAGAGGCCGTGACGCACCAGAGGGGAGAGGCCGTGACGCACCAGAGGGGAGAGGCGGGTGACGCACCAGAGGGGAGAGGCGGGTGACGCCGTGACGCACCAGAGGGGAGAGATGGATGACGCTGTGACGCACCAGAGGGAAGAGGCGGGTGACGCTGTGACGCACCAGAGGGGAGAGGCGGGTGACGCTGTGACGCACCAGAAAGCTTCACAGACCTCCAAGCCGAACAGACGTGTTAGGACGCGCTCCTGATTATTAGCACGTGCATACCTAGTATTTCCCGTAACTCGTGCCACAGGAATTCATCTAATTTACGAACTCGTTACTTGGGGAGTGTTGTACCCGGACCACATATAAGACTGGCATTGCTTTGGCCGTTATAATAGAGAGTTCCGGTGGTTCCGGTTATGAAGCCGGAGAGGTACCCATCAAGGGTAAGCTCATTTTTTCACTAGAGACAGTCCTTTCTTTTAATAACGCTTTAGTTTACTGCTGTCAATATAATCCAACAATTTCACAGGTAAAATCTGGTAAGAAAAAGAGACTACCAAAAGCATTTCGACCCTATTGCCCTGACGCCATAATATTCCAGGATCGGAACGTCGTCGTCCCTTCACCTTCTAGTGTGTGGTCTGGTCAAACATTCAAGGATCTTCGACGTGGCTTCTCTTCATCAGGACGGGTGTATGAATGCAGTACTAATTATCCTGATGCTTCTTCCTTAACACGGATTTCTTGGGCCTGGTATCAGGCCATTCCTACATTTAAGTTAAGCCCTTAAATTCTCCTTACTAATAAGAAGATTAATCAGAAGTAGTAGAATTAGTCTATCGTTACTCAATATATATTGATATAGACTATATACCTATATACATAACCCCCAAAAATTATGTGCAGAAGGTAAACCCAGTTAATTTTAATACAGTCCACTCAGTTATACAGTCCTCTTAATTCAATTAATAAATGCAATAACTACCTGCTGGGAAAACCGCACACATGCCAGGAGCATTATGAGAGTGACCAACTCCTGCCAGCTACAATATGAAAGTTACCAACCCAGGCCAGAAGCAATATGTGAGTGACCAACCCCTGCCAGCAACAATTTGAGAGTGACCAACTCATGCCAGTAATATGACAGTGACCAATCCCTGCCAGGAGAAATATGAGAGTGACCAACCCCTGGCAGGAGCAATATAAGCGTGACCAACCCCTGCCAGGAACAATATGAGAGTGACCAATCAATGCCAGAAGTAATATGAGAGTGACCAACCCCTTCCAGGAGCAACATGAGAGTGACCAACCCCTGCCAGGAGAAATGTGAGAGTGACCAACCCCTGCCAAGAGCAATATGAGAGTGACCAACCCCTGCCAAGAGCCATATATGAGTGACCAACCCCCTGCCCGGAACAATATGAGTGACCAACCCCTGCCAGGAACAATATAAGAGTGACCAACCCATGCCAGAACCAATATGTGAGTGACCAACCCATGCCAGCAGCAATATGAGAGTGACCAACTCATGCCAACTACAATATGAGAGTGACCAACTCCTGCCAGTAATGTGAGAGTGATCAACCCCCTGCCAGGAGCAATATGGGAGTGACCAACCCCCTGCCAGGAACAATATAAGAGTAACCAACTCATGCCAGCTACAAATTGAGAGTGACCAACCCCTGCCAGGAACAATATGAGAGTGACCAATCAATGCCAGAAGCAATATGATGGTGACCAACCCCTTCCAGGAGCAATATGGGAGTGACCAACCCCTACCAGGAACAATATGAGAGTGACCCACCCCATGCAGGAAACAACGTGAGAATAACGTACCCGTCGAGCTGAGCTGACCACCTGGGAGAGCCTCGTCCAGGTCACATTAGCGTGCAGGTTGTCCGCTGGCACCTCGAACAGCGACACCGCCCTGGGAGCCACCAGCTGAGGTCCACGCTTAATGGCGAAGAGTTAGTAGCGTCAGGACTGAGCCACACGAATTGATGACCGGGAATAGCAATGTATATGGTAACAAGGAGTGTTTAGCTAAGTGAGCCCATGACTTCTATACTTAATAAATCATCTTTTAAAAACGCAAATGTGTTGCTGTCAATAACAAATGGTGATATATTAGTTTCAGCGAACTATTAATCAATTATCTTTATGAATGTTTTGAAAAAAAAATTGTACCTATACTCTCAATATCAATTTAAATTAATATTGAAGAGCATTGAAAATATAAGGCATTCAAACATGGTTTAATTCATTTTGAATACATTTGATCTCGATGTTCTCAAGTATATTTCGGTCAGATGACAATGGGAAGGACTGCAACGTTGTTTATCATGCTTGGTATTCTGCAGCAGACACGTCTGATAAAGCTACATATAAATATATTATTGCGATGGAAAAGTCAATCCAGGGTAATTACAATGATGTTTCTTAGTTTTGTCAACACAATCTAACCAAATACTGAGACATGGATAGTTCCATAAATTGTAAATAGGCAAACAGTTCAAGTAAGTTTCTTCATAGATCAACTATAGAAGTACCAAGAAGCATATACTGTGTAAATCAATTAAAACAATATAAATTCCTAAAGAAGGGTTGCATTTGCTCCTATAGTGAGATCCATATTGATCCATTAGGACAGTTTTTGAATAATTATTTTCATTCCAACTCTTTTTAAATGTGCTAAAAATTCCTTAAAGAGGCATTTTAGATACTTCATACTACAAGACTGTATAGTCTTTGCCTCATTTGATGCACCTCATTTACATAAATTTATACATGAATTTCCTTACATAACATGTGAATGAAGGCACTAGGCAGTGAGAAGGGGAGAATTAGCATTGATTTTCACCTATAATGAGGAAGACATTACGAATTGGAACATGAAATACCACTATGAGCCAGTGACCATTGTGTCCTAGTCTTTGACTACATGATCAAACATAAAATTGTGACCATGCTGCAAAATGTCTGGGAAAGGAGAGTAGATTATACAAACGCAGATTACAGGAGGATAAGAGAATATCTGGTAGAAGTGCAGTGGGAAGAAGAACTAAGAGAAAAAACAGTGCAAGATATGATGGACCTAGTCAAGTGAAGATGCAAGGAGGCCGAAGGGTACATCTACTACAAAGTGCCATCAAAGTGCCATCATCTACAAAGTGCCGAAGGGTACATCTACAGTAAAAGAAAAAAGTAGGAGGGAATATAAAACCCCATCATTTAATAGACAGTGCCCGCAAGCAAAAATGAGAAGCAGGAAGGAAGTGGAGAAAGTACAAAGGCAAAGAACAGAGGACAATAAGAGTATATGCAACAGAGCTAGAAATGAATACATTAATATAAGAAGATTATCGGAAGAGAATTATGAAAACGATATTGCAATGAAAGAAAAAAAAAGCTTCCGAAGTTACTACATAGGTATATAAGAAGGAAAATGTGTGAACGACCAAGTGACAAGACTAAAGAAAACACAAAAGGCATATACAGAAAGCGACAAGGAAATCTGCAAGGTACCGAATGCCAGTTTCCATGGAGTGTTCACAACCGAGCCTATGCAGCTTCCATTATTAGAAGAGAAGATGACCCAAGATGAGAGAATAACGGAAATAGAATTGACAGCAGAATAAAACAGCTAACAACACTAAATGCAAATAGAGCAGTTGATCCACACAATGAATCACCGCGGATACTAAAAGAGGCAGCGCAGGCTCGCAGCTTGCCTTTTGCAAGGATCCATTATGAGTCACTTACGAATGTAGAGTTGCCCAGTTGGTGGAAGAAGGCAAATGTAGAACCAATTTTCAAAAAATGATACAGGGAAGAGGTACGTAACTACAGACCAGTATCACTGACAAGCATCACTTATAAAGTACTTGAAAGAATAATCAGGTTAAGAATGGTTATACACCTGGATAATATTAGGTATGTAAACAAACACCAACATGGGTTCAGAGAAAAGAATCATGCCTAATAAAATTTGTGGATTTGTGTGATAAAATAACAAGAAAAAAGCATGACAGCGAAGGATTAGCAGACTGCATACTTCTGGACTGCCAAAAAGTCTTTGACACAATACCGCACAGGAGATGCTATTTAAACTTGAGAGTCAGGGTGGAGTAAGTGGAAAAGCTATGGATTGGGGTAAAGAATTATTTAACATGCAGGAGTCACAGAGTAACAGTAAGGGAAGAGGAAATCAGACTGGCAAAGTGCAATGAGTGGAGTACCGCTAGGATCGGTGCTGGGACCAGTTCTAATTCTAATATACGTGAACGTTATGTCTAAAGGAGCCGAGTCCTATATATCGATATTCGCGGATGACGCAAAATTAACGAGACGAAGTGTGACAACTGAGGATTGTAGGATACTCCAAGGTGACTTGAACAAGTTGCAGAGATGATCAGAGAAATGGCTATTGAGGTTCAGTACGAGACATGTAAAATTATGGCAATTGGGACTAGGTGACAGGAGGCCAAAGGGTCAGAAGGGCAGCTACCTTCCTGTGACGATTCGAGAAAGGGACTTGGGAGTGGATGTAACAACAAATCTGACTCCTGAGGCACATATAAATCGGGTAACGGCAACAACGTACTCAATGCTAGCAAAAGATAGAACGTCGTACAAAAAAACAAATAAAGGAGGCATTCAGAGCGTTTTGCATTTCCTACATATGACCAGTCTAACAGTAAGCAGGCCCATCATGGAGCCAAAACTTAAAGAAACACATTAGGTAACTGGAAAATGCTCAAAAATTGGCGACGAGGATAGTCCCGGAGTTGCATAGAACGGGATATAAACAGCGACTGAAGGAACCGAATCCGACGATGTTTGAAAAAAGGAGGGAGCGGGGGGATATGACAGCAGCATACAAAATACTTGAGGAAATTTGTCAGAGTTGAAATAGAGGAGCCCAAGCCATCCCCCCTTCTCCCACATGCTTCCCTTCTCCCCCCCCCCCCTCCCCAGCTCTCTCTTCTTACCCACCCCTTCTTCGCTCTCCCTTTCTCCCAACTCCCCAAGTTCTTCCTTCTGCCCCATCCTCCCCATACCAAATCCTGCAAACGCTCTCACACCGCAGTTCCCCTAGGTCTTCCTTCCTAGGTCCTCCCATCCCGGACTATCCCTCTTCCCCTAATCAAGTAGAATTAACAGAAACTGAGGATGGACAGAAGAGAATCAGCTTCAAGGTGATGAACTCGAACAAAGATGGGATTATAAGCAAGGCAAGTTAACTTAGGGAAAGTGCACAGGAAGTGAGCCTGGATGTAATTGGACTCACGGAAACAAAGCTCTCAGGAATCATAATAAATGCGGTGTTTCACCAGAACTACACTGAAATAAGGAAAGAGAGGGAAGGAAGGGGAAGGAGGCAGAGTTGCCCTCCTAATGAGAAAGGAATGGAGTATCAAGGAGATGGTTCTCCCGGGCTGCATGGGGTGCAAAGACTACATAACAGGCACCATGACGATGGGAAGACCGAGAGTAGTAGTTGCAGTGATATATAACCCCTCCACCAAATGACAGAAGACCTAGACAAGAGTATGACAGAAACAGCATGGCGGTTAACACTAATTGAGAAGGTAGCCTCTGCTGCCTGCAAGAAAATAGATCAATTTTGCTCATCATGGGGGACTTCAATCACAGACGTATTGACTGGGAGAACAAGGAACTGCATGTAGGTGAGGAAACATGGAGAGCTAAACTGTTAGAGGTGGCAACATGAAACTTTTTAAGCCAGCATCTCAGGGGACCTACAGGAATGAGAGGCAGCAATGAACCAGCGAGTTTCGGCATATTCATCACTCTGAATGTCAACGATATAAGGGAAATTGGTTTTGAAGCCTCTGTAGGAATAAGCAATCACATTGTACTGACGTTTGAGTATCTGGTCCAAGAAGGGCTAATGTACTCAAGGAAGGGACCAGAAAACAAAAGGATGGCATTTGGGAATGAGAAACCATGAGGAGATGAGAAAACTCCTAACTGATATAACATGAGAAACAAAGTTCAGAGGATAAACGGCCCAAGACATGATACACTACATCACACAGCAGTTTAAGGAGACTGCATACAAGTTTGTGTCAGTCCAAAAGGAAAAAAAAACGAAATGCAGACGAGAAACGGAAGGTGTATTCGGAGATGTAAGCTAGTAAAACAACAAGGTCCAAGAGCGTGGAGAAACTGAAGAAATTACAGGACACTTTAGAGCAAAGAAAAATGCCAGAGGACCCGGAATAAATACGCCAGGGGTGAGAAGAGAGGTTGAAGGACAATACGAAAATGACTTGGCAAGCAAGGCAAAGGCAACTTAAATTGCTGCACAGCCACATCATGAGGAAAACAACAGTGAAGGAAAGTATAAGTAATTAAACTGAGGATAGGGGCAGACAAATTAACGACAAATGACAAGGAAGTGTGCGAGGACCTCAACAAGAAATTCCTGGAGGTCTTCACATTAGAGCAAGGAGAAACTCCAGAGATTAGAGAGGGACTAGTTAGTCAGGCACACTAGAGGAGTTCGGGATTACCAGTGGGGAGGTAAGGAAGCTCTTGCTAAAGTTGGATGTGACAAAGGCTTTAGGGCCGGATAGAATATCACTATGGATACTAAAGGAAGGACAGAAACACTGTGCCTGCCACTCTCCATGGTGTATAACAAATCACTGGCAACAGGTGAACTGCCAAAAATTTAGATGATGGCTAGTGTAGTCCCAATATACAAGAAGGGGGGGTGAATAGACATGAGGCAATAAACTACAGGCCAGTGTCCTTAACTTGCATACCGAGCAAGTTGATGTAGAAGATTGTACGATAAATGCTAATGGAATATCTGGAGTGAAAGAACTTTGTAACACAACATTAGCATGGGTTCAGGGATGGCATATCATGCCCCAGAGGATTATTTGAATTCTATGACCAGGCAAGAAAAAAACGGCAAGGAAGAGAGGGGTGGGCAGACTGCATATTTTTGGATTGCCAGAAAGCCTTTGACACAGTACACACAAGAGACTAGTCCAAATGCCAATTTTTGAGCATTTTCCAGTTACCTAATGTGTTTTTTTTAAGTTGGGGCTCCATGATGGAAGAACATGATAAAACAGCAAGGCTCAGACTCACCTGAGCCACAGCACTGAGGGTTGAGGCGCCGTCCATGAAGAACATGACAGAACAGCGAGGGTCAGACACTGTTGCCAACACTGCTTCCATAGCAGCGCTCAGTACTGCCACTGTATCCCAAGTCACTAAAAATATATTTTTTTATTACAAGTCAATCAAATATATGAGCCATACAAGAAGCATTCTCACAGTATAGTAATTTACTGCTTAATGTATAATCTTAAAGATAATTGATGGCATCAAAGTGGCAGCTGTCTCTGGTATATTTGCTATATGAACTATCATAGGAGGCCTTAGTGCAGACTAAGGGAATCTTAAAAGAGCGCCTCAGTAAATCAAAATGACAGTATGGAGATACCATTATGATGAGGAAGTTCCGCAACAGCTAGGAGAACATTGCCAGCAAGAAGAAGCTGCAGGAGGAACACCGCTTCCATCGCATCTATCTCCAGTGAGTTTTTACTAATACTCAGATTGAAGTATTCATCACGTAGCTGATCCTTGCGGTCTGAATGATCTTGGAGAGATAAAAGAGAGGTAGACATATTATTTATCTCTTTCTTAACTAAAATGTCAGAAAACCTCAAATTATTCATAATGTCACCCCAAACCATCATTTAAAATATTTACTCTGAAATTCTACATTTTCATGTACACATTATGGTTGTACAACTGTATTTCTTCAACACAGTATAGAACAAAATTCTAAAACAGCATTAATTAACTAGCATTTGAGTACACAGAAAGCTAGCTTCTAACAACACAGAAGGAAACAAGTTTATAACGACAAATTAGATAATTAGTTTCTTACGATACAGTACTGACAACTGGCAAGCAGTTGACAACAGTGTAAGGAACTAGCATCTGAAAAAAGTGAACCTAACTAGCTCCTGATATGATAATAGAAAACTTGCCTGACAGTACTGAACTGTCACCTGAAAATGCAGTACTGAGTTATCACCAGAAGATGCAGTACTGAACTATCACATGAAGAAATTCAGTACTGAACTATCACCTGAAGGCAATTCAGTGCAGTTTCTTCTCTTACGTGCGTCCTACCTTACCTTCTTCTAGAATTACCATATTCTCTTGCAGACGATGAGTATCAGTAATGTGGTTGAAGATATGATGACCAAACCACACACCAGAAGATGAAGAAATGACGTTTCAGTCCGTCCTAGACCATTATGAAGTCGATTGTAATGGGAGAAATTAATTAATTGATAAAGATTAATCCAGGGAAAAGGTTGCACCTCTTATTACATTCAGTACATTATAAGCTCGTAAGATGGGAGAGAGATTAATTGATTGATAAACATTAAGCCACCCCAGAATTTGCACTCTCCCACGTAAACGTGGGAGAGAGGAAGGTACAGGCAATAAATAAGGCAAGAGGTTAGCAACAGGTAAAAGGAGAAGGTAATTCCTAGTAGGTAAGAGTAAGGCAAAAGGTAAGAATAGGATGAAAGGTACGAATAGGATGAGTGAAATAATGGGATGGAGTTAGAATGGGATGAGTGTAAAAATGGGATAGGGGAAAATAAGAGGTGGGTAAAAAAAAAGGGGGTGAAGGGTAGACGTATGTCAGGTCACGTTTGTTAGAAAAATTTGAGCATTTAGGATGTAATATGAAAAGGAAGAGTCAACAGCAACAAAACCAGGACTAAGGTTCATGTTGGGTATCAGAGCCTATCCGACAAGACGGCGTCTGCGTCAAGTAAAATCAGGAAAGATTATTTTAGATGAGGACACATCGATAGGATGATTAGAGTCTCTAACATAACGGAAGAGAGGATTGTAGAGTGTGGATTTTTCTCTCTTTATCTGCACTTTACATAAGATTCCCGTCTTTTCTGGCCTTTCCTCTCCTCTCCTCACTTAACTCTCTGGCCCCTTCTATAAATTTCAAAGTTGATTGGGAATCTAATTGACTACTTTTTTTCTTGACGTTCATGTTGACAGCTCTGTGTCCGGTTTCTCTATCTCCGTCTACTGCAAACCCATGCATAGTGGTATGTACATTCACTTCTCTTCTAGCCATCCTCATTGTGTTAGGAAAAGCGGTCTCGTTCCTCTTCCTCTGCGCTCTGCGCATTATGTCTTATCGAATCAGCTCTGATACACAACATATCCAATATGAAGCTTAGTCCTGACTTTGTAGCATTTGACTCCTCCCTTTCACAGTACATACTTATGTGCTCTAACCTTCTAAATAAAACGTGACCCGACTTAAGCCTATCACCCCAATTTTTATTTTTTTACCCTAGTATTACTCTTACCTATCACATTCTTCCTTCATTCCATTATTACATTCATCTCATTCGTACAATTCTTCGAATTCTTACCATTTCGCCTTACTCTTACCTTCTTGAAATTATCTTCTTCTCTTACCTGCTCCTCACCTTACACATTACCTTCTAGAATTACCTTCTTCTCTTACCTGCTCTTCGCTTCACTCTACTTGTTTAGTGCCATTGCTTTCCTATTTCCTTTCACGTAAGAATTGATAATGGTACCGGACAGAATGAAACGAAGCCCTTTCTTCAATTTCTGTTGTGCTGTTTAATCAACATGGTGTACTGAATTATCACCAGAAGATGCAGTACTGAACTATCACCTGAAGGTGAAGTTCTGAAATATCACCTGAAGATGCAGTGCTCAACTATCTTATGAAGATGAAGTACTGACCCATCACCTGAAGATGCAGTACTTAACTATCACCTGAAGAATTAACACTGAGCTATCACCTGACGATACAGTTCTGAGCGATCACCTGTAGATGAAGTACTGAGCTGTGGGATAATCCTAGCAGGCAGTTATTTGTTTTTATTCTTTGAGAATATTTATTTTCTATTTTTTGTCACTTCAATATTTATGACTCTAAGTGGACTGCATATTTGATTCAGCCTGCCAGAATTTATCTGCACATAGTTGGAGGGGATGTTCACAACCTATACCACAATGGGTGGTCATATAATAAGCTATAAACTACCTTATCTAAATATAAATTTTACCACATATACTGGTAATTAAACTACAGTAAGGTTAGTACTACTCAATCTTATGGTAAACATGCTTAGTAAACAAGTAATGTTAGGTCTTAGCTGTGATGCAGCTATGACCTGATTAGGCAGTGTGATAGCTGTTAGGGTGTGGCTACATGTGGTCCAGTTGTAAAATGGTGGCTAGCACTCAGGTGGCGTCTGTGGTACTGCTAGGGGAGCAAGAACAATCATTGCTTATGTAGGCCAGCTCACCCTCTCATTATCTTCAAATAAAAAATTTACCTGCCAAAGAATGGAGATTAATAATGGCTCCATTAGCATATAAAGTACAGGTGTGACATGAATTATTTGTGTGTAGTAAAGAGCTTGACTCACTTCGTTGGGGGAGGTAGCCCCGTGCCTTAACGAAATTTCCAACAATAATAATGGACAGTATTATATGCAATAGAAATACCGAAAGTTGTTCTTCCATTTGTTAATGCAATCTTCGGCTGGTCGGGTCGTAGTGTATCCTATGTTGAAGATCGTGGGAAGAATTGGTTTGTGTTGTAAAATTCTGTCAAGGAGTTCCTCTGTCTCGTGTCTTTGTTATGATGCTCTGCCCGGCTCCCTCCCTCAGCTGGCTGGTATTTCACCAATATTCTGTTGGTTCCAACTCTGATTTAAGGCCTACTAGGGAGGCAAGCTATATTTTCTGGTGTATGGTATAATTATTCAGTCCTAGTGAATTCTATTTCATCAAGTTTAAACATTAGACTGTTGTTTAAAAGAATAATTAGAGTTTAATACATACGTGTTGTGAATATGGGTCTGTTGTGATGTCACGGAATCTGCCATTTTCTATAAATTACTAATGGCTAACTATAGTGTTACGGCCCTCTCGGGACGCAACGGGGTTCTCACTCTGATGTAGTTAGAGGAAGATATATATCCGGCCCCAAGCCAGTAGAGGCTATTAAGGGATGCGATCCGTGACGCAAGTAACTTAAAGGGAGTAGGGAAAGAAAGGTAAGAACTTAATATAATATAATTTTCACCATCACCATTTAAATATATAGAAATAAAACGTACACAAGGGGGAGGGGTATTAACACTTTACAAAGGGGATCAACACTGTAGTCTTCTGCTGGAGACTATGGATCCTTGAAGCTAGGTGCTGAGTCCGCGGTGCTTTCTTCGTGGCCTCAAGACGTGTCCTCTGAGAACGCCGAGTCTACCCTGGCCACAGGTCAGCCACAACACAGGTCCACTGGGGGCACCGTCGTGGAGGCCGTCAACCACACGTCCAGCAGGTCTGCTGGCAGGTACTGAGCCACCAAGGCTGGCACGGCCACTCCACGAACGATAAAAGGGGTACGCCCTAGACAGGAGTCTCGTGTGATATCACCAATCACCCTCCTGTCCTCAATACCCCAGTGGATTACCGTCTCCAACCGTCGGTCCCGGGTAAATCCTTCCACTGCCACTCCACTGGCAGGCTTAACACACCACAGTGTTCTTCCGGGGGGACGACGTCACGACAGCTGCAGCAAACTTCACTGTATGGAGACTGGCTGCCTCGGGTAGACTGACTTCACCTTCAACACAGTGGTCCCAGGTCGGCTCTGTAAGCAGACACGTCATCAATAACTGGGACACTAATACACCACACTCACAGGCTCAGATACTAACACTGACGTATCCAGTCCATAGATGGCGCTGTCGTCGGAGCACCACCTCACCAGAGGTCAGGAGCGGCGGTGTTGAGCGCTGAACCAGACTGGAAACTGGTCCTCGAGGCCAGTACACGCTGTCCTCACTAGGTGTCGTCGTTCGTTTGGCGGGGGTTTCGGGAGCTGACCCACAGATGGCGTGTTTGTCACTGCTCCAGGCTCGGATGTTGGATCCGGGTTCGTAACATATAGCATAATAATAATCTATATAAATAAAAATGGAAATGTTCGTTTGTTCAAAATCGCTAAAATCCGAAAGTTCTTCTCCGATTGCTTTGAAATTTTCACATAACATTCCAGTCGCATCCGAGCAGGTTTTTTATATATATTATATAGATGTCACATCTGTGACGGTAAAAAAAACCTGCTTTTTTTCTGAAAAACTGTGTTTTTCATGTGAGGGAAGTCTTAAAAACCTCTTTACCGATTGCTTTGACATTTTGACACAACGTTGTATTCGAATAGGCGCGTCTATTTATATATCTACTATATACATGCCTCACCTGTGGCAGAGAAAAAAAATTTGTTAAAAACAGTGCCATCTGTTGTAAGAGCAACACGCACTGTAATCTCCGAAACTTCTTCACCAATTGCTTTGAAATTTTTACACAACGTTGCATTCGGATAGGTGCGTCTTTTTATATACCTTCTATATAGATGTCACCCCTGTGACAGCTAAAAAACATGCGTTTTTGAAAAACAGCGCCATCTGTTGCACATAATGGCAACATGCACACTGTACTAAGTATGTCACGAATTCCATTTCAATGATTCTGATTGCAGTGATAAATTTTGTTTTCATAAATTTCGATTTAATTTATTTTTTAGTGAATTACTTTGTGTGACATTGTGTTGGAATTGAGCTGTGTTGTTTACCATACCGTTCATTTCGTGAGTATAAGTATTGATGCCCCACCTGTGACAGGTAAAAACATGTTTGTTCTTTTTAACAGCGCCATCTGTTGCACATAAGAGCAACACACACGCTATACTAAATATGTTACGATTCCATTTCAATGTTTCCGATTTCATTATTAAATTGAATTTTCATACATTTTGATTTATTTTTGTTTTGAATTATATATTTTGTGTGACATTGCATTGGAATTGAGCTGTGTTTTTTACCATACTGTTCATTTCGTGAGTATAGTTTATTTTGTTGTTTTTACAGTTTTGTCATTTCGTATTTTTCTGTTCGTATTGCTGTTCTTACTTTTCAGTGATGGGAACATCAAATCATTTGGGAATGCATCAGACGAGTGAGTGAGGAATTTTGGGGAGGACGAGGGGACCGGAGTTGGAGGTGGTTGGTGGACGAGAGGACAGGAGAGGTAATGGTGGGGAGGACGAAGGGACGGGGTAGTTGGGGAGGTGTGTACGAGGGAGACGATGGAAAGTAGAATAGTAGGGAGGACGAGGGAGGAAAGAATAGTAAGGAGGACGAGGGGATGGCGGAGTGGGAGATGGTGGAGGGGGAAATGGTGAGGGGTGGGAGGACTGGGGGACAGGGGAAGGTTGCTGTGGCTCAGCAACGCACATGTGTTGCTGAGCCTCAGCAACGCGTTGCCGGGTACGGCTTGTAATAAATAATCTATATAAATTAAAATGGAAATGTTCGTTTGTTCAAAATCGCTAATCTCTGAAAGTTCTTCATCGATTGCTTTGAAATTTTCACACAATGTTCCATTCGCATCCGAGCAGTTTTTCTGTACATATTATATTGATGTCACGTCTGTGACAGAAAAAACATGCTTTTTTGAAAAACTGCTTTTCATGTGAGAGAAATCTTCGAAACCTCTTTACCGATGGCTTTGAAATTTTGACACGACGTTGCATTCGAATAGACGCGTGTTTTTATATACCTGCTACATACATGCCTTACCTGTGACAGGAAAAAACATGTTTTTTTTATTTTTAACAGTACCCTTTGATGGACGTAAGAGCAACACACGCTGTAATCTCCCAAAGTTCTTCACCGATTTCTTTGAAATTTGGACACAACGTTCCATTCGAATATGCGCATGTTTTTATATACATACTATATAGATGCCCCACCCTTGACAGGTAAAAACATTTTTTTTTTCAAAAGCAGCGCCATATGTTGTACGTAATAGCAAAACACACGCAACACTAAATACGTTACGAATTCAATTTCAATGTTTCCAATTGCATTGATAAATTAAATTTTCATAGATTTCGATTTATTTACATTTTTATTGAATTATTTTTGTGACATTATGTTGAAATTGAGCCGAGTTGTTTACCATACCGTTCATTCCATAAGTATAAGCAAAGATGTCACACCTGTGACCGGTAAAAACATTCCTTTTTTTAGGAAACTGCGCCATCTTCTTGCACGTAAGAGCCAAACTCGCTCTAATAAATATATTTCGATTCCATTTCAATGTTTCCAATTTCATTGATAAATTGATTTTTCACAGATTTTAAATTATTTTCATTTTGATATAATTATTTTGTGTGGCATTGCATTGGAATTGAGCTGTTGTTGCTTACCATATCGTTCATTTCGTGAGTATAGTTTATTTTTGTATTTTTTCATTATTTTTCATTTCGTTTTTTGATTGTCTTTCTTACATTTCAGTGATGGGAACATCAGATCAATTGATGCTCTCAATTTTCTGATGGGAACATCAAATCATTTAGGAATGCATCTGACGAGGGAGTGAAAAATGGTGGGGAGGACGAGGGGACAGGGGAGGGGTTAATGGTGGGAGGACGAGGGGACAGGGGAGGGGTTAATGGTGGGAGGACGAGGGGACTAGGGATTTGGGGATGGTGGGGACGAGGGGACAGGGAAATGGAGATTGTTGGGGGAGGACAAGGGGACAGGGACAGGGGGGATGGTGGGGAGGCAGAGGGGACGGGATAGTGGGAGATGGTGGAGAGGACGAGGGGACGATGGAGTGGGGAATGGTTTGGAGGATGAGGGGACGGTGGAGTGCTGAATGATGGGGATGACAGAGATAGGGGAGGGAGGAATTGGTGGAGAGGACAGAGGTAGGGGAGGGGGGAATTGGTGGAGAAGACGAGGAGACGGGGGAGTGGGGAATGGTTGGTAAGACGAGGGGACGGGAGAGTGAGGAATGGTTACGAGTGGGGAATGGTTGGGAGTACTGGGAGACCGGGGGAGGTTTGCTGAGCCACTGCAACGCATGGCCTGGTACAGCTGATATATAATACATTTTTATTCAGGAAAAGTACACTCATGGTTGAATTACAAACACAATGTTGGATTTATAGATAGTGTAAGTACATACAATACCTAAAGCCACTAATACGCACAGCGTTTCGAGAGAACAACTTTTTATTGCATTTTTATTGGTATTGGCTCTCTGGTATTTCTATTGCATGTAATACTGTCCATAATTATTGTTCGCATAGCGTATGTTAACATGTGTGTCGGATTTCCGACGTGAGCTATTACCTGAACACAAATCACTGAACTATCTCATGAAAATGCAATACTGAACTATCAAGTAAAGATGCAGCAATGAGCTATCAACTGAAGATGCAGTACTGAACTGTCACCTGATGATATAGTACAGAACTATCAAATGAAAATGTAGTACTGAGCTGTCACCTGAAGATGCATTACTGAACTGAATTATCATCTGAAGGTGTAGTACTGAACTATCACCTGAAGCTGCAGTACTGAACTGTCACTTGAAGATGCAGTACTGAACTATCATTTGAAGGTGTAGTATTGAACAATCACCTGAAGATGCATTACTGAACTATCGCTTGAAAATATAGTACTGAACTCTAGTCTGTACTTTCACAGTGCTTTTATAAAGTTGTAGTACTGAACTTTCACCTAATAATGCAGTAATGAATTATCATATGGAGATAAACCTATTCCTGAACATGCAGTATTGAACTATCAACTGAAGATTCTATAATGAGCCTTGACCTGGCTCAGGCTTTGCAAACGCTGATATGGACTTTGCTTCATCTATTAAGGGCACTTGCTAATAACCCTTATATAGGTGAAATTTAGTCAGGTAAGTGGCTTTACCTATAGTGTCGAGGCAGTCTTCGAGTCTAGGTAATGGGTATGTATCTGCTACCGTGACTTTATTGATTTTATGGTAATCTATACTGAGGCGGAATTCGTTGTGTTGTTTAGGTACCAGAAGGACGAGGAAGGACCATGGGCTATTACTAGGCGAGATCAGATCATGTCGAATCATGTATTCCATCTCTTTTGGCACTACTCCCTTCTTAAGAGGATCCATACGGTATGGGTGTTTCTTAATAGGCCTTGCACCTTCTTCAATGATAACATTATGTTTTAGTACTATTGTCAGACCGGGACTATCCTTAAAGATTGATTTATTTTGCAAAATCACGTCAATCATAGGCTGTTGTTGCTCTGCGGTTATATGTGCTAGTTTAGTATGGAAATTTTGCAGGGTAAGAGAATTAGTATTTATCTTCTTGTGCGTATCTCCCAGTATATCATCTTCGTGGTCATCTGAAGCAACAATCATACCAAATGAGCTAACATTTTTGGGATTGTACAGTTTCATCATGTTGACATGCACATGCATCTGTTTCTTCTTACAATCCGGTGTTCCCAGGACATAATTGGTGGCATTTACTTTCCTAATCACAGGGTAGGGACTGTTAAACTTTGTATTTAAACTTCCTTCCATAATGGGAGAAACACTAGCACATGGTCTCCCAACTTGAAATCTCTGGGTTTAATTGTAATATATTGATCTTTAATGATCGCTTGGGTACGTACAAAATTATCTTTTAGCAAACTACCAAGTGGCAAACAGTCGTGCCTTGTATGTCGAGATCCAGTCCAACATGTTCATTTTACTCTGCCTCTTCCCACTGGTCTCTGACCTCCTCCAAAGGTGGTAGTCAGAGTGTGACTATATATAGGTGGTGGTACAGTGTGACCATATATAAATTCAAATGGCAACAGGCCAAGAGATTCATTTGGAACTGACCTTACAGCGAAGGGCAGGTATGGCAGGTCCTCCGCCCAACGCCCTTGCTTACTAGTACAATACTTTCTCATCATCTGCTTGAGAGTTTGATGGAACCTTTCCAGTGCTCTTTGGGATTCTGCATGAATGGCACTGAACGTTATAAGATGAATTCCCAAGTCCGACATCTGTTTATTGAAATATTTGGTAGTAAAGCTGGTTCCCCCCTGATCAGTTTAAATCGTTTTAGGAAGACCCTGTCTTGAGAAGAACCAAATCGGGTGTTTGACCGGCACCTTAGATGTTATTGTTCGAAAGGGAAAAGCCTCATATACCTGCTCACTCTGTCCATGATGGTAAAGAGATATTGTACTCCAGACGTAGAAGGAGGAGGAAGAGGACCAACAATATATAAAATTAGGTGTTCAAATGTTTTACCAATTGAGGGCATTGGGTTCAATGGGGCTTTAGGAACTGTTTGGTTTACCTTACCAACTACCTGACAAACGTGACAAGTTTTGCAGTGTTGTCGTACATCATTCTTCATCCTTGGCCAGTAAAAGTTCTTAGCTAACCTGTGGAAGGTCTTAGAAATACCACCACCTAAATATGGTCATACTCTGACCACCAGTTTAAAGATATTGGTAGCTTCTCAAAAGCAGTAAAAAAAAAAATTATACTTCATTATCAGTCAATTTAGTCACCATTTCAATGTTTCGGGCTGGATCAAAACCACTACTACTAGCCCGTGCTCCACCTTTTGTAACACTTCTAGCTCATGTTGCCTCTGTTTATCTCTCCCAGCCATTTCCATTTTTTTTCTCAGCCATTTCCATTTTCTTCTCGGCCATTGCCATTTCAAATTTTCTCATCTCTATTTCATGTCATATTTCCATTTCCCTAAGTTTTATCTGTAGAGTATCGATGTTCAGTCCTCTGTCTGATATGTCATCTGCAGCATCTTCCTTGTCCTCTTGACTATATATGTAATTTTACTTCGCACTGCCCCATCACTTTTCGAGTCTAAATCTTCCCCCTCAAATATTTGTTCAATTTAGACAAAAAGTCTACTCTCCTATCTTTTTCTGACACTTCCAATTATAAATACGAACATACTAACAGCAGTTCTACAACAGTTCTGGGTTTAACAAGCACTTTAACTCTTTGAGACAAGTGTCCCTGTTCAGGAAGTCCTCAACCTTGCTTACCGAACCGATAGCTGGCTTAGCTGCCATGTCAATTGAATAAAGAAAACTTAAAACTCAGCATGAGTTAAAGCATGAAATTACCTTAAACGAGTCACTACATCCACCAAGGCCAATGGAAAATCTGTACAAGAGAAAAGGATCCCTCTGGAGTTGACATTAATGATATGAACTCCTCATCAATAACTGGGTTCTTTAAACTCTGTGATCCTAAATCCAGAGATCCCTAACCATGGTGGAAATGCAGTATAATGTTTAAAGTAAGATAAATGACATGGCGCTTAAAAATATCCATAATTATTATTATGTACAACTACCACTATATACACTCTGACAAGGTCTTATAGATCATCACTAACCCTCATGCTAGCAAACTTCCAAGATGACGGACACTATGTACATCTTTTTGACGAGACCCTTCAGTGCATCCTTCATAGCCCTCACGCTATCTAGCTTCCTCAGTGATGTCTTCTAGTGCTCCATTAGCCAACTGGCTAGCATGCTCACACAGTGCAATCTTCCCCCACTCACTAGCCTATTTGCTAGCACGCTCAAACAGTGAAGTTTTCCAGCGCTCCACTAGCCTACTTGCTAGCCCGCTCAACCAGTGAAGTCTTTCAGCGCTCCACTAGCCTATTCGATAGCACGCTCAACCAGTGAAGTCTTCCAGCGCTCCACTAGCCTACTCGCAAACACGCTCAAACAGTGAAATCTTCCAACACTTCTCTAGCTCACTCGCTAATACGATCATAAAATGAAGACAACCAGCGCTCCCCTAGCCCCATTCACTAGCACACTTAAATAATGATGTTTCCTCAGCAACGCATGTGCGTTGCTGAGCCACAGCAACCTTCCCCTGTCTCCCAGTCCTCCCCTCCATTCCCCATCTCCCCCGTTCCCCTCGTTCTCCCAACCATTCCTCATTCCCCCGTCCCTTCGTCCTCCCAACAATTCCTCACTCCCTCGTCACTTTTTCCTCCCCATCATCCCCCACTCCGTCATCCCTTCGTCCTCCTAACCATTCCCCCCTCCACCATTCCCTCCTCCACCATTCCCTCGTCGTCCCCACTATCTCCCACTCTCCCGTCCCCTCGTCCTTCCTACCATTCCCCCACCTCCCCCATCCTCTCGCCGCCCCCACGATCCCCCACACCCGTCCCCTCGTCCTTCTAACCATTCTATGCTCCCTCGTCTGATGATCAAATGATCTGATCTTCCCATCAGAAAATTGGGAACATCAAATGATCTGGAGTTAGATTCACGAAAAAGATACGTAAACACTTACGAACCTGTATATCTTTTCTCAATCGTTGGCGGCTTTGTTTACAATTATTAAACAGTTAATGAGCTCCGAAGCACCAGGAAGCAGTTTATAACAATAGCAACAGTTGATTGGCAAGTTTTCATGCTTGTAAACTGTTTAATATATGTAACCAAAGCCATCAAAGATTGAGGAACGATGTACAGGATCGCAAGTACTTGCGTAACTGCTTCGTGAATCTGGCCCCAGCTGTTCCCATCACTGAAGTATAAGAAAAACCGTTCAAAAAACGAAATGAAAAATAAATAAAAACTAAAAAACTAAACTATACTCACGAAATGAACGGTATAGTAAAGAAAACAAATCAATTCCAATGCAGTGTCACACAAAATAATTAAATCAAAATGAAAATAAATCAAAATTTATGAAAATTTAAATTATCAATGAAATCGGAAACATTGAAATGGAATCATAGCATATTTACTATAGGATATGTTGCTCTTATGTGCAACAGGTGACGCTGTTTTTCAAAAACGCATGTTTTTAACTGTCACAAGGGTGGCATCTATATAGTAGGTATATAAAAACATATATATATATGTTTATATATATATATATATATATATATATATATATATATATATATATATATATATATATATATATATATATATATATATATATATATATATATCACTTAGAACTGTTTGACCCGGCCAGGATTCGAACCCATGCCGTCCAGGATCACCCCTAAACGTACACAGTACTGTGACCACCGCACCAATGATCGTCTATAAGGATTGGTCAGTCTTGGCACTTATTAACTAAGCTCCCTGACTGACCAACCCCCGACGACACTCATGGATCCATTTGGGTACAGTTTTTCATCAAATTCTGGCGCATGCACGGGCCGCACTGAGTCTACCATGTGTGAGAAAGCTGCATGAACGCGCAAGCCATATATCACTAAGAACTCTTTGACCCGGACAGGATTCGAACCCATTCCGTCCAGGATCACCCCTTCCATGAGTGTCGTCGGGGGTTGGTCAGTCAGGGAGCTTAGTTAATAAGCGCCAAGACTGACCAATCCTTATAGGCGATCATTGGTGCGGTGGTCACGGTACTGTGTACGTTTAGGAGTGATCCTGGACGGCATGGGTTCGAATCCTGGCCGGGTCAAAGTGTTCTTAGTGAAATATGGCTTGCACGTTCATGCAGCTTTCTCACATATATATATATATATATATATATATATATATATATATATATATATATATATATATATATATATATATATATATATATGTCGTACCTAGTAGCCAGATCGTACTTCTGAGCCTACTATGCAAGGCCCGATTTGCCTAATAAGCCAAGTTTTCATGAATTAATTGTTTTTCGACTATCTAACCTACCTAACCTAACCTAACCTAACTTTTTCGGCTACCTAACCTAACCTAACCTATAAAGATAGGTTAGGTTAGGTTAGGTAGGGTTGGTTAGGTTCGGTCATATATCTACGTTAATTTTAACTCCAATAAAAAAAAATTGACCTCATACATAATGAAATGGGTAGCTTTATCATTTCATAAGAAAAATAATTGAGAAAATATATTAATTCAGGAAAATTTGGCTTATTAGGCAAATCGGGCCTTGCATAGTAGGCTGAGAAGTGCGTTCTGGCTACTAGGTACAACATATATATATATGTATATATATATATATGTCGTACCTAGTAGCCAGAACGCACATCTATGCCTACTATGCAAGGCCCGATTTGCCTAATAAGCCAAGTTTTCATGAATTAATGTTTTTTCGTCTACCAAACCTACCTAACCTAACCTAACCTAGCTTTTTTTGGCTACCTAACCTAACCTTACCTATATATATAGGTTAGGTTAGGTTAGGTAGGGTTGGTTAGGTTCGGTCATATATCTACGTTAATTTTAACTCCAATAAAAAAAAATTGACCTCATACATAGTGAAAAGGGTAGCTTTATCATTTCATAAGAAAAAAATTATAGTAAATATATTAATTCAGGAAAACTTGGCTTATTAGGCAAATCGGGCCTTGAATAGTAGGCTGAGAAGTGAGTTCTGGCTACTAGGTACGACATATATATATATATATATATATATATATATATATATATATATATATATATATATATGTCGTACCTAGTAGCCAGAACTCACTTCTCAGCCTACTATGCAAGGCCCGATTTGCCTAATAAGCCAAGTTTTTCTGAATTAATATATTTTCTCTAATTTTTTTCTTATGAAATGATAAAGCTACCCTTTTCATTATGTATGAGGTCAATTTTTTTTTATTAGAGTTAAAATTAACGTAGATATATGACCGAACCTAACCAACCTTACCTAACCTAACCTAACCTATCTTTATAGGTTAGGTTGGGTTAGGTAGCAGAAAAAGTTAGGTTAGGTTAGGTTAGGTAGGTTAGGTAGTCGAAAAAAACATTAATTCATGAAAACTTGGCTTATTAGGCAAATCGGGCCTTGCATAGTAGGCCTAGAAGTGAGTTCTGGCTATTAGGTACGACATATATATATATATATATATATATATGTCGTACCTAGTAGCCAGAACGCACTTCTCAGCCTACTATACATGGCCCGATTTGCCTAATAAGCCAAGTTTTCATGAATTAATAAATTTTCTCTAATTTTTTTCTTATGAAATGATAAAGCTACCCATTTCATTATGTATGAGGTCAATTTTTTTTTATTGGAGTTAAAATTAACGTAGATATACGACCGAACCTAACCAACCCTACCTAACCTAACCTAACCTATCTTTATAGGTTACGTTAGGTTAGGTAGCAGAAAAAGTTAGGTTAGGTTAGGTTAGGTAGGTTAGGCAGTCGAAAAAACATTAATTCATGAAAACTTGGCTTATTAGGCAAATCGGGCCTTACATAGTAGGCTGAGAAGTGCGTTCTGGCTACTAGGTACGACATATATATATATATATATATATATATATATATATATATATATATATATATATATATATATATATATATATATATATAATGTCGTACCAAGTAGCCAGAACGCACTTCTCACCTTACTATGCAAGGCCCGATTTGCCTAATAAGCCAAGTTTTCATGAATTAATATATTTTCTCAATTTTTTTTCTTATTAAATGATAAAGCTACCCATTTCATTATGTATGAGGTCATTTTTTTTATTGGAGTTAAAATTAACGTAGATATATGAGCGAACCTAACCAACCCTACCTAACCTAACCTAAGCTATTTTTATTGGTTAGGTTAGGTTAGGTAGCCGAAAAAGTTAGGTTAGGTTAGGTTAGGTAGGTTAGGCAGTCGAAAAACAATTAAATCATGTAAACTTGGCTTATTAGGCAAATCGGGCCTTGCATAGTAGGCTGAGAAGTGCGTTCTGGCTACTAGGTACTATATATTTATATATATATATATATATATATATATATATATATATATATATATATATATATATATATATATGTATATATATATATATATATATATATATATATATATATATATATATATATATATATATATATATATATATATATATATATATATGTCGTACCTAGTAGTCAGAACGCACTTGTCAGCCTACTATGCAAGGCCTGATTTGCCTAATAAGCCAAGTTTTCCTGAAGTAATATTATTTTCTCAAATTTTTTTCTTATGAAATGATAAAGCTACCCATTTCATTATGTATGAGGTCGATTTTTTTTATTGGAGTTAAAATTAACGTAGATATATGACCGAACCTAACCAACCCTACCTAACCTAACCTAACCTATCTTTATAGGTTAGGTTAGGTTAGGTAAAAGAAAAAGTTAAGTTAGGTTAGGTTAGGTAGGTTAGGTAGTCGAAAAACAATTAATTCATGAAAACTTGGCTTATTAGGCAAATCGGGCCTTGCATAGTAGGCTGACAAGTGCGTTCTGGCTACTAGGTACGATAGATATATATATATATATATATATATATATATATATATATATATATATATATATATGTTGAGGAGCTGGAGGAGCTATACAACATCTGACAAATAGCCTTGTACCCTGCATGTAATCAATATTGTAACTTTTTTTGTGTAATGACATTTTCAAATAAAGTTAGATAAATGTACACACATACGAAAAGAATAGGGGTGGTAGGAGAAGAAAATGACAAAGTGTTCTGTGAGGATCCACAAGGTCTTCTCTGAGTACTCTTTATTTTCTTCTCTGAGGCTATGGGTCCCTACACTTGCACCAGAGGTGGTACCCCTTCTAGGTATGAAATATATATATATATTTATATGTTGTTGAATATGACCGAAAGGGTAAGATTAATAATTCTAACACGAATCTTCTCAATATTTCTTATTTTTTTCTTAACTGTCGGTGGTAATAAAAATAACAATTCTCTGAAATTCATTTTTAATTGTCTGACTCCTCCATGCGTTTCATAATTCGTATTACATTTTCAAAGACTTAATTTACTTACAAATTCTTCGTACTTATACTCTATTGGATGAGGTGATATGGTACAAAAGTTTTGGGTGAGGTGACAAACACAAGACAGAACACAAAACAATGGGTATAAATTGGATAAGTGAACATATGAATGGAAGTAACTGCAGAAGGTGTATTGGCCCATACTTGTTCTTGCTGCTTTCATATTGGTTTGGGGTCTTGAAGTAGGTAGAATATAGTTGTGCATTAATTGGTTGTTGATTGCTAGTGTTCAATTTTTGATGTGTAGTGCCTCTCTTATGTCGAGCCGGCTGCTATCGCCGTACCTATCGATGATTTCTGTGTTGTTTGTTAAGATTTCTCTGGTGATGGTCATGTTGTGAGAAGAGATGACGTGTTCCTTGATGGCTCCCTGTTGCTTATGCATTGTTAGTCGCCTCGAAAGGGACGTTGTTGTCTTGCCTATATACTGAGTTCTTTAGGGCTTACAGTCTCCAAGTGGGCATTAAAAGGCATAGATGACGTTGGTCTCCTTGAAAGCTTTCTGCTTGGTGTCTGGCGAGTTTTTCATGAGTAGATTGACCGTTTTTTTGGTTTTATAATAAATTATTAACTGTATTTTGAGATTTTTTTCTGTAGGGATGACGGTCCTATCAACAATATCTTTCAGGACCCTTCCCGCAGTTTTATGAGCCGTCGAAAGAAGTTCCTGTAAAATAGTTTAATTGGGGGTACAAGTGTTGTGTTGTTTGACTCTTCAGAAGTTGCATGGCGTTTTACCTTTCTTTTTATGATGTCTTCAACGAAACCCCCCCTCCCCTTCCGGCCCGTTGGCGTCGTGAGGGGGCTTGGTGGGCGGCTGCCGGAGTGTGATGCTCCGTTGGGCAGTCCTCTGTCCTTTTCTGGCCTTGCACTCCTGCTGCTGTCTTCTCCAATTGTGCCGGATCGCTTTTCCTTTTCCTTATGTTTCGTTTTTCTTCCCCCTCTTCTCCTATCTGCTTGTCGTTTCCTGCCGACCTTTTGCTTGTTTTGGATTATTTCTTTGGACTTCTTCTATTTTGACGCCCGGGTGCTTGAGGAGGCATACTCTTGCACCAGTAGAACTATAGTACCCGACGTCTCGAGCGAGGGGAACCTTTTATTGTCAATCCCCCTTTCGTCGCTGAACCCGATCTCGACGGACTGACGGTTCTTAAGGTGGCGTTTGTGGGGCGTATACTCACGACGCACCCCTAGGGGGCCCCGGCATGATCGGCGATAGCTTCCTGTTGGGTGTCCTGCCTCTAATTGTGGCTCCATGGTGGGTATGGGGGCACATTCGTGGATGAATTTGTCACTTTTCGTCTCTATGTCGTTGAATGTTTCCGTTGTACCCTCTCAGGCTCGTGGGGTGGGCGACCAAGCCCCCGAGTCGGCCTGTATTGGAAGACCAGGCTCTGTAGCTCCCGCTGCGTTGGGCCCCGACCTTGCTCCTTCTTTGACCGTCCTGACTTCTTCCCCCAGCTCCCCTCCCTCCTCTGAGGTTGGGTCGAGCCTCCAGCCCCCGGTGGTGACCACTTCGTCCCCTGGTGTGGCTCAGTCTTTCGTTGTGACTACTGCGCCTTTTGACCCCTCTCTCTCTAGGGGTTCTCAACGCCGTTCGCGCCCCAACCGCACTCGCTCGATTCCTTCCCGTGCTGATGCGTATCAGGCCTTGTTTGGTCGTGCTTCATGGGCCAAATACTTTGATCTCCTCCCTCTTGATTCTGCGCCTCCTGACGATTTCTCCCTCCATCGGCATCTTGTAGATTCCGTGGATGCGTGTGTTACTTTCAACCCCACTCGTCTCGGTACACGTGTCGTTGCTGCTCCTTCTCAGGATGCGGCTTCCCGCTTGGCTGCCTTATCTTGCCTAGGCGAGATCCCTGTTCGGGTCTCCAAGAACGTTCAGATGAATTCCAGTGTTGGCACTATTCTCCTCCCACCCCATGTTGCAACCGGTGTTCGGAATCTGCAGGATTGCCACGATGATATTCGGCATATCCTTGATGCCCAAGGCCATTCTGTCCTCCAGGTTGACTCGTTTACTCGTCCCCCTCGTGGTCGTCGCCGTCAACCCCTTCGCGTTGTGAAGATCACCTTTGATGGTAGGACCCTTCCATCCTCTGTCATTCTTGCTGGTGCTAGGTGCTCTGTCCAGGAGTATATTCCTTCTCCTCGACTTTGTAATAAGTGCTGGAGGTTTGGGCATGGTGCCCTCCGCTGCTCTGGGACTGTCTCTCTCTGTCCTTTGTGTGGGAGTGAAGGTCACTCTAAGTCGGAGTGCACTTCTCCCCAAGCTCGCTGCCTCAACTGCGGTGAGGCCCATCCTACGTTCTCCCGTGCCTGTGTCCATTACAAGCTTGAGGCGGCCGTCCTTAACCTGAAGCACCGGGAGCGTTTGTCTTTTCCTGAGGCGAGGCGCCAGGTTCGCCGGCTCCCGCCTTATACTAACATCTCTTATGCTCGCGTGTTGCGCTCTTCCTCTCCTCGTCCTTCCCCCCTTCCTCAGTCTCTCAACCGTTTCCGGGCCTTGGACCCTGATACGCCCACTGCCCCCTCCTCTGTTCCTTTGAGTTCTTTCCCGAGGGGTCCCCCTCCTGGTCCTCTGTCTGGGGTTCCCCTTCTTTCAACCCGGTCTGTCATGTCTCCTGTGTCTTCTTCCTCGTCCCCCTCCGATCCTCCTTCCCATCCTCTTCCTCCATCTATCGGCTCTCCCCGCCGCCTGTCGGTGCAGGCGGATGTCCATCGCTCTCCTAACGGCCGTCGTGTGTGCTCTCGTTCGGCTTCTCCTGTTGAGACACTGGAATCCGTTGCCCGGTACGTAGTTGCTGGGACACCTGTCTCTTTAAATCAGAAGCGTAAGCCTGGCTCCTCTCCTTCCTCTTCCCCGGCGGGTAAGAAGGCTTCGCTTTCTTCCTCAGCTCCTACTTCTGGCTCTGTTGCTCCTTCCCCTCCCGTTTCAGTGGTTGCGCCCCCTGTTCCTGCTATGGAGGTTTCTTTGGCCCCTGCTTCCCTTTCGGTTGCTGCTCTTGCTGGGGTGCGCTCCCCTCTTTCTACTCCCCCTCTTCCTACTGCTGTCCTTGACTGCTCCTCTCCGTTGTCTCCTCCTCTTCCTCCTCCTCCGGACCCCGCCCGCCCACCTCTGATCTGTTCTCCCGTTTCCTTCCCTCCGTCTTTGCTCAGTTTACCCATGCCCCCTAACCCTGACTTTGCTGACCCTGATCCCGACCCTGATATTCTTTAACGTGCTCTGTTGCTCTTTCGCCTTTGTTTCTTCCTTGTTCTCTGTTTTTGTCCTTTCTCTTCTCGTCGTTGTCCATTCTTCAATGGAACGTTCGAGGTTATTACGCCAATTTCCTCGAACTCCAACTTCTGATTTCGCGGTTTTCGCCCCTTTGTGTCTGTCTCCAGGAGCCAATGCTTGGTGCTCGTCCTGGTCGTTTTCGTGGCTATTCCTTTCTCCCCCCCCCCCAGCCATTGCTGGGGCTTCTAATTCTTCTGCTCTCTTGATTCGTGCAGATGTTCCCTTTGTTCCTTTACTTTTTCCTTCGCCTCTCCATTGTTCTGCTGCTCGTATCTTTGTGGGGAAATGGTACACAGTTTGTTCCATTTATCTCCCCCCGAGTGTCCCGCTCTCTCTTCCTGATTTGAAACACCTCCTAGACTCCTTGCCGGAGCCTGTGCTCCTGCTGGGTGACTTCAATTGTCGTCATTCTCTTTGGGGTGACGTTCTGACGAATACCCGGGGTCGCCTCCTTGAGCCGTTTCTCCTATCTTCTTCCCTGTCTCTTCTGAATTCTGGTGAGCCCACTCATTTGGACTCTCGGACTCGCACCCTTTCTTGTCTTGATCTTTCTCTCTGCTCTTCTTCTCTTTACTTAGATTTCACGTGGCAGGTTCTTGATGACCTTCATGGAAGTGATCATTTCCCCATCCTTGTTTCCTTTTTCTCTTTTCGCCCTTCCCTCTCTTTCCCTAGGTGGCAGTTTGCTAAGGCAGACTGGACCCTATTTACCCTCAGTGCTGCTCTCTCTGACCTCTCCCTTCTGCCTCTCTCTCGCGCTCTCCTCCTTTTTCATGACACTGTCTTCAACGCTGCCCTCCGCTCTATTCCTCGCTCTTCCTCTCGGGGTCCACGGAAGTGCGTTCCCTGGTGGAATGCGGACTGTGCTCGGGCTGTCCGCTGTAAGCGTGCAGCCTGGAAGAGGCACCGCCGTAGGCAGACGACCGATTCTTTTCTTTTCTTTCGGAAAGCGAGTGCGGTGGCCCGTAGGGCCGTCTGTACGGCTAAACGTGAATGTTGGGCATTTTATGTCTCAACAATTACGTCCGAAACCCCTCTGGCCCAGATCTGGAAGCGTATCCGCAAGATAGCGGGTAAGTTCGTTCCCGATGTTTCACCGGTCCTTCACCTACATGATACTCTTGTGGCGGACCCGTTGCAGGTCGCTTCCGCACTGGGTTCCCACTTTTCTTCTGTTAGCTCTGGTCTTCATCTTCCCCAATCTTTCCTTCTTCGTAAACCTGTCCTTGAGTCTTGTCCTTTAGATTTCTGCACTCATCTTCAGCTTCCCTATAATGATCCCTTCTCTCTCTCTGAACTTCGTTCTGCCGTGGCCCTCTGCGGTTCTACGGCGGCGGGCTCCGATGGTATTCATTATGAGATGCTTCGCCATCTCCCTCCGAGCACGTCTCAGTATTTACTGAGTCTGTATAATCGGATCTGGGAGTCGTCGTCAGTCCCTGAGGACTGGCTCGATGCCGTTGTCCTCCCTGTTCGCAAGCCGGGGTCTCTGGGTACTTCCCCTAAGGACTTTCGCCCTATTGCTCTCACAAGTTGTGTCTGCAAACTCTTTGAACGTATGGTTAACGTTCGTCTGATGTGGTTCCTGGAACACCATCACCTCCTCTCCCCTTCTCAATTTGGTTTCCGCAAGTGCCGCAGCACGACAGATGTCCTGGTGAACTTGGAGGTCTATATTCGTACTGCTTTTGCTGCGAAGACCTCCGTTGTTGCCGTCCTTTTTGACCTGGAAAAGGCTTACGACACCACTTGGCGTTATCATATCCTATCTCAACTTCATTCTTTTGGCCTTCGTGGTCATCTCCCTCTCTTTCTCCGCAGCTTCCTCTCTCGTCGTTCCTTTCGGGTGCGCCTTGGTACCGCTCTCTCTCCCTCTTTTCAGCAATACGAAGGTGTGCCCCAGGGTAGTGTTCTGAGCACTACTCTTTTTCTGGTTGCCCTCAATAGTCTTCTTTCCTCTCTTCCTTCTGGTGTCTTCTCCGCTCTCTATGTCGATGATCTTACCCTTTGTTGTCAGGGTGATGATTCGCCTCTCCTTCAACGCCGGCTTCAACTTGCAATTGATGCCGTGTCGTCTTGGGCCACTGATCATGGCTTCAAGTTCTCTACTTCTAAGACTTGTGCCATGACATTTACGCGGAAACGGGTTGTTCTTCGTCCCTCTTTGTCACTTTATGGTCATCCCCTTGAATACAAAGATTCCGCGAAGCTTTTGGGGTTATTCCTTGACACTCGTTTGTCTTGGTCTCCCCATATCTCTTACCTCCGTGTTGAGTTCTCTAAGGCCCTTACCCTCCTTCGGGTCTTGTCCCATACTTCTTGGGGGGCAGATAGGCGCACTCTCCTTGCTTTACATTCCTCTCTCGTCCTGTCTAAGCTCGATTATGGTTGCCCTGCTTACTCGTCTGCTTCTCCTTCTACTCTTCGCCGTCTTGATGCTTTGCACCATACTGGGTTGCGCCTCAGTTCTGGTGCCTTTCGTTCGACTCCCGTCCTTAGCTTGTATGTTGACACTGGCTTCCTGTCTCTCCAGGACCGCCGTGATCGCTACTGTCTTCGCTATCTTGCGCGGTCCTTGCAACATCCTTCCTATCGCCTCTGTCGTGCTTTAACTTTTACCCCTCCTGCGGTTCCTGTTCCTCTTCACCACCTCCCTCTTTCTGTCCGGTTATCTCGCCTGCAGGATTCTCTTTCCGTTCGTATTTCTGATGTTTCTCCTCGTGTTGTTCCTTCTTTGCCCCCGTGGAGGGTCCCTCTTCCGCGGTTTTGTACTTCCTTGACCCGTGTCACTAAAGCTTTTACCCCTCCTACGGTACTAAAACGCCTTTTCCTCGAGCACTTTTCTTCTCACTCCCGCTCCGTTTCTGTCTTCACCGATGGGTCTAAGTCAGCGGATGGTGTTGGCTACTCTGTTGTTTTTCCTGATCGCACTTATATGTGTCGCTTGCCTCCGGAGACTAGCATCTTTACAGCGGAACTTTATGCTATTCTCTATGCTCTTCGTCTCCTACTTTCTCGTTGTCAGTCTTCCTTTGTAGTTGTTGTTGACTCTCGTAGTGCCCTCATGGCTCTCGGGTCCTTTAATCCAGTTCATCCAGTGGTTGTCGAGATCCAGCATTGGCTGTTTCTCGTTCATAGTAAATTTAAGTCGGTTGAGTTTTGTTGGGTTCCCAGCCATATTGGTGTGTCTTTAAATGAGCGT
This sequence comes from Procambarus clarkii, assembly GCF_040958095.1. Taxonomy (NCBI): domain Eukaryota; kingdom Metazoa; phylum Arthropoda; class Malacostraca; order Decapoda; family Cambaridae; genus Procambarus; species Procambarus clarkii. The sequence continues at coordinate 44,016,716 of NC_091174.1, read as the reverse complement.
GCGGATGCTGCCGCCAAGGAAGTTGTCCGCTCTTGTCCCATCTCTCGTAAGGGCATTCCGTATTCCGACTTTTACCCGGTTATCCATTCCTCAGTCCTTACCCGTTGACAGGCTTCTTGGTTGTCTGTTACTGGTAACAAGCTACGTACTCTTAAATGTTGTGTTTCCTCGTGGCAGTCCTCCTTCCACCGTAACCGGCGGTGGGAAACAGCTCTGGCGAGGTTGCGTATTGGCCATACTCGCTTAACCCATGGTCACTTGATGGAGCGCCGCCCTGCTCCTTATTGTCCTAGTTGCATTGTCCCTCTTACGGTCATGCATGTCCTTCTTGAATGTCCTGACTTCCAGGACGAGCGTATGTCTTGCTTTCCGACCGCCCCTCGCGGTCACCTGTCCCTCGATAGAATTCTTGGTGACTCGGATACTTTTGATATCGTTCGCCTTATGCGTTTTTGTTCTTGTATTGGCATCCTTGGTGATATTTAGCGCCCTCTGATTATTTTGCGTCTTTGATGGTGCTACATAGCCTTCCCGGTTTGGTGCCTTCTTTTGATAATTACTTACTTACTTCAACGAAACCGTTAGAGAAGCCGTTGTTGACTAGGACTTGTCTTACCCTACAGAGTTCTTCATCGACTTCTTTCCATCCTGAGCTGTGGCTTAAGCACGGTCGAAGTAAGCATTGACAACACTCCTCTTGTACCTGTTTGGGCAGTCATTTCAACCTCGAGAAGCAAAAGAAGGTGACCACTAAAGACACCTTGCAAGCAGAACTTATTGCAGAAGGAGAAAAGTTTCGAGGTAACTACAGAAGCACCATACTGTCCCCCGAACTCAAAGCGGCAGCTAAGAGCCTTCGTGAGAACAAGGAGATAGTCATTAGGAGAGGTGACAAGTCGCCAATATACGTCATTCCTAAAAAAGACGAATATCTGGCAAAAATGAACCTCATACTCTCTGACCAAACTAAATTCCAAAGGGTAACATTCTCCATTCCCCTCGTCCCCACCATCTGCAACTCCCCTGTCCCCCTTTCCTACCCGACCATTACCCCTTCCCCTGTCCCCTAGTCCTACCAACCATCCCCACTCCCATCCACTCGTCCTTCCCACCATTCCCCACTCTCTCGTCTGATGATCCAAAGATCTGACGTTCCCCTCAGAAAATTGGGAGCATCAAATGATCTGGTGCTAGATTCACGAAAAAGTTATGCAAACACTTAAGAACCAGTACATCTTTTCTCAATCTTTGGCAGATTTGTTTACAATTATTAAACAATTAATAAGCTACGAAACACCAGGAGTCTGTTTTTAACAATAACAACAGTTGATTGGCAAGTTTTTAAGCTTTTAAACTGTAAAATAAATGTAACCAAAGCCATCAAAGATTGAGGAACATATACACATTCGTAAGTACTTAACTGATTTGTTAAGTATTAATAGTTACATTACGTAACTGATTTGTGAATCTATCACGATATGTACCCATCGCTGAAATATAAGAAAAACTGTTCAAAAAACGAAATGAAAAAATATTATATATATATATATATATATATATATATATATATATATATATATATATATATATATATATATATATATATATATATATATATATACTAGTATATTTTGGTAGCAGTCTTTCCTGTAGACATATATTATTAAATATGACCGAAAAAGTAAGATTAATAATTCTAACACGAATTTTCTCAATCTTTCGTACATTACGCTTCACTGTTGGAGGTAAATCAAAAATCACTTCTCCAAAATTCATTTTTATTTCTAGTCTGACGCGACACGGGCGCGTTTCGTAAAACTTATTACATTTTCAAAGACTTCACAAATACACAACTGATTAGAACTTACGTCTCTCTGATATTATATCTACATTTGAGTGAGGTGGGAAGGATGATGTGGCATTAACACAAGACAGAACAGGGGATATTAATAGGGTATTAAAAGTATCAACACAAGACAGAACAGAAACAATGGGTATTGAATAGAAGTGTTTGTAGAAAGCCTATTGGTCCATATTTCTTGATGCTTCTATATTGGAGCGGAGTCTTGAGGTGGGTAGAATATAGTTGTGCAATAATTGGCTGTTGATTGCTGGTGTTGACTTCTTGATGTGTAGTGCCTCGCAAACGTCAAGCCGCCTGCTATCGCTGTATCTATCGATGATTTCTGTGTTGTTTACTAGGATTTCTCTGGCGATGGTTTGGTTATGGGAAGAGATTATATGTTCCTTAATGGAGCCCTGTTGCTTATGCATCGTTAAACGCCTAGAAAGAGATGTTGTTGTCTTGCCTATATACTGGGTTTTTTGGAGCTTACAGTCCCCAAGTGGGCATTTGAAGGCATAGACGACGTTAGTCTCTTTTAAAGCGTTCTGTTTTGTGTCTGGAGAGTTTCTCATGAGTAGGCTGGCCGTTTTTCTGGTTTTATAGTAAATCGTCAGTTGTATCCTCTGATTTTTGTCTGTAGGGATAACGTTTCTATTAACAATATCTTTCAGGACCCTTTCCTCCGTTTTATGAGCTGTGGAAAAGAAGTTCCTGTAAAATAGTCTAATAGGGGGTATAGGTGTTGTGTTAGTTGTCTCTTCAGAGGTTGCATGGCTTTTCACTTTCCTTCTTATGATGTCTTCGATGAAACCATTGGGGAAGCCGTTATTGACTAGAACCTGCCTTACCCTACAGAGTTCTTCGTCGACTTGCTTCCATTCTGAGCTGTGGCTGAGAGCACGGTCGACGTATGCGTTAACAACACTCCTCTTGTACCTGTCGGGGCAGTCGCTGTTGGCATTTAGGCACATTCCTATGTTTGTTTCCTTAGTGTAGATTGCAGTGTGGAAACCTCCGCCCTTTTCCATGACTGTTACATCTAGAAAAGGCAGCTTCTCATCCTTTTCCGTCTCGTAAGTGAAACGCAGCACGGAACTCTGCTCAAATGCCTGCTTCAGCTCCTGCAGATGTCTGACATCAGGTACCTGTGTAAAAATGTCGTCAACATACCTGCAGTATATGGCCGGTTTCAAGTTCTTGTCGACTAAGACTTTTTGCTCGATGGTACCCATGTAGAAGTTTGCAAACAGGACACCTAGGGGAGAACCCATGGCGACCCCATCTACTTGCTTATACATGTGCCCATCCGGGCTCAAGAAGGGTGCCTCTTTAGTACAAGCTTGGAGTAGTTTCCTCAGAATACTTTCTGGCATGTCAAGAGGAGTACAGGCTGGATCACGATACACTCTGTCGGCTATCATTCCGATTGTCTCGTCCACAGGTACGTTGGTAAACAGCGATTCTACGTCCAACGAGGCTCTTATCCCTGTGGCCCGTGTGCCCCGCAGTAAGTCCACAAATTCCTTTGGAGACTTCAGGCTGAAGGCGCAAGGAACATAAGGAGTCAGCAGGCCGTTGAGTCGCTTCGCCAGTCTGTACGTGGGTGTGGGTATCTGGCTAATGATTGGCCGAAGTGGGTTTCCAGGCTTGTGCGTCTTGACATTTCCATACGCATATCCAGGTTTATATTCCCCAATGATCTTTGGCAGGTGGAGTCCGGATTTCTTGGCGTTCACGGTTTCGATCAGTTTGTTGACCTTTGCTTTTAATTCGGCTGTAGTGTCCTTCGTTACCCTTTGGAACTTAGTTTGGTCAGAGAGTATGATGTTCATTTTCGCCAGATATTCGTCTTTTTTAAGAATGACATATATTGGCGACTTGTCACCTCTCCTGACAACTATCTCCTTGTTCTCACGAAGGCTTTTAGCTGCCGCTTTAAGCTCGGGGGACAGTATGGTGCTTCTGTAGTTGCCTCGATTCTTTCCTCCTTCTGCAATAAGTTCTGCTTGTAAGGTATCTTTGGTAGTGACCTTCTTTTGTGTCTCGAGGTCGAATATGTCGTCCAACAGAATTTCCAACTCTACTTTCCGGGCCATTTCACTCGGTCTGGACATAACATGACAGTTTATGCCCAGATTTAGGAGAGTGACTTGGTCCTCAGTGAGGTTAATTCCTGCAAGGTTCAGGAAGCCATCTCTTGGTCGTGGAATTGCCATAGGTCCTCCATATAATGTTGTTAGTTTCTTGATAATCCTTGTTTCAGTGCTGAGGTGATGTTGGTCTGTGAGGATGTCGAGGTGTTGTTCAATGCGGGTACGGATACTATGGTCGATGTTGCTATTTCTCCACTCGTTTGTAGCATGAAGTAGTTGCGTTTTGTTGTCTTTGATTTCATTCTCTGCCTTGTATATCTGATCACGAATCAGATCCTGGCGATATTTTATCGTGAAGGCTTGATTCCTTGCTGCTGGGTCGTGCACTTTAATATTAGTATATTTTGGTAGCAGTCTTTCCTGTAGACATATATTATTAAATATGACCGAAAAAGTAAGATTAATAATTCTAACACGAATTTTCTCAATCTTTCGTACATTACGCTTCACTGTTGGAGGTAAATCAAAAATCACTTCTCCAAAATTCATTTTTATTTCTAGTCTGACGCGACACGGGCGCGTTTCGTAAAACTTATTACATTTTCAAAGACTTCACAAATACACAACTGATTAGAACTTACGTCTCTCTGATATTATATCTACATTTGAGTGAGGTGGGAAGGATGATGTGGCATTAACACAAGACAGAACAGGGGATATTAATAGGGTATTAAAAGTATCAACACAAGACAGAACAGAAACAATGGGTATTGAATAGAAGTGTTTGTAGAAAGCCTATTGGTCCATATTTCTTGATGCTTCTATATTGGAGCGGAGTCTTGAGGTGGGTAGAATATAGTTGTGCAATAATTGGCTGTTGATTGCTGGTGTTGACTTCTTGATGTGTAGTGCCTCGCAAACGTCAAGCCGCCTGCTATCGCTGTATCTTTCGATGATTTCTGTGTTGTTTACTAGGATTTCTCTGGCGATGGTTTGGTTATGGGAAGAGATTATATGTTCCTTAATGGAGCCCTGTTGCTTATGCATCGTTAAACGCCTAGAAAGAGATGTTGTTGTCTTGCCTATATACTGGGTTTTTTGGAGCTTACAGTCCCCAAGTGGGCATTTGAAGGCATAGACGACGTTAGTCTCTTTTAAAGCGTTCTGTTTTGTGTCTGGAGAGTTTCTCATGAGTAGGCTGGCCGTTTTTCTGGTTTTATAGTAAATCGTCAGTTGTATCCTCTGATTTTTGTCTGTAGGGATAATGTTTCTATTAACAATATCTTTCAGGACCCTTTCCTCCGTTTTATGAGCTGTGGAAAAGAAGTTCCTGTAAAATAGTCTAATAGGGGGTATAGGTGTTGTGTTAGTTGTCTCTTCAGAGGTTGCATGGCTTTTCACTTTCCTTCTTATGATGTCTTCGATGAAACCATTGGGGAAGCCGTTATTGACTAGAACCTGCCTTACCCTACAGAGTTCTTCGTCGACTTGCTTCCATTCTGAGCTGTGGCTGAGAGCACGGTCGACGTATGCGTTAACAACACTCCTCTTGTACCTGTCGGGGCAGTCGCTGTTGGCATTTAGGCACATTCCTATGTTTGTTTCCTTAGTGTAGACTGCAGTGTGGAAACCTCCGCCCTTTTCCATGACTGTTACATCTAGAAAAGGCAGCTTCCCATCCTTTTCCGTCTCGTAAGTGAAACGCAGCACGGAACTCTGCTCAAATGCCTGCTTCAGCTCCTGCAGATGTCTGACATCAGGTACCTGTGTAAAAATGTCGTCAACATACCTGCAGTATATGGCCGGGTTTCAAGTTCATGTCGACTAAGACTTTTTGCTCGATGGTACCCATGTAGAAGTTTGCAAACAGGACACCTAGGGGAGAACCCATGGCGACCCCATCTACTTGCTTATACATGTGCCCATCCGGGCTCAAGAAGGGTGCCTCTTTAGTACAAGCTTGGAGTAGTTTCCTCAGAATACTTTCTGGCATGTCAAGAGGAGTACAGGCTGGATCACGATACACTCTGTCGGCTATCATTCCGATTGTCTCGTCCACAGGTACGTTGGTAAACAGCGATTCTACGTCCAACGAGGCTCTTATCCCTGTGGCCCGTGTGCCCCGCAGTAAGTCCACAAATTCCTTTGGAGACTTCAGGCTGAAGGCGCAAGGAACATAAGGAGTCAGCAGGCCGTTGAGTCGCTTCGCCAGTCTGTACGTGGGTGTGGGTATCTGGCTAATGATTGGCCGAAGTGGGTTTCCAGGCTTGTGCGTCTTGACATTTCCATACGCATATCCAGGTTTATATTCCCCAATGATCTTTGGCAGGTGGAGTCCGGATTTCTTGGCGTTCACGGTTTCGATCAGTTTGTTGACCTTTGCTTTTAATTCGGCTGTAGTGTCCTTTGTTACCCTTTGGAACTTAGTTTGGTCAGAGAGTATGATGTTCATTTTCGCCAGATATTCGTCTTTTTTAAGAATGACATATATTGGCGACTTGTCACCTCTCCTGACAACTATCTCCTTGTTCTCACGAAGGCTTTTAGCTGCCGCTTTAAGCTCGGGGGACAGTATGGTGCTTCTGTAGTTGCCTCGATTCTTTCCTCCTTCTGCAATAAGTTCTGCTTGTAAGGTATCTTTGGTAGTGACCTTCTTTTGTGTCTCGAGGTCGAATATGTCGTCCAACAGAATTTCCAACTCTACTTTCCGGGCCATTTCACTCGGTCTGGACATAACATGACAGTTTATGCCCAGATTTAGGAGAGTGACTTGGTCCTCAGTGAGGTTAATTCCTGCAAGGTTCAGGAAGCCATCTCTTGGTCGTGGAATTGCCATAGGTCCTCCATATAATGTTGTTAGTTTCTTGATAATCCTTGTTTCAGTGCTGAGGTGATGTTGGTCTGTGAGGATGTCGAGGTGTTGTTCAATGCGGGTACGGATACTATGGTCGATGTTGCTATTTCTCCACTCGTTTGTAGCATGAAGTAGTTGCGTTTTGTTGTCTTTGATTTCATTCTCTGCCTTGTATATCTGATCACGAATCAGATCCTGGCGATATTTTATCGTGAAGGCTTGATTCCTTGCTGCTGGGTCGTGCACTTTAATATTAGTATATTTTGGTAGCAGTCTTTCCTGTAGACATATATTATTAAATATGACCGAAAAAGTAAGATTAATAATTCTAACACGAATTTTCTCAATCTTTCGTACATTACGCTTCACTGTTGGAGGTAAATCAAAAATCACTTCTCCAAAATTCATTTTTATTTCTAGTCTGACGCGACACGGGCGCGTTTCGTAAAACTTATTACATTTTCAAAGACTTCACAAATACACAACTGATTAGAACTTACGTCTCTCTGATATTATATCTACATTTGAGTGAGGTGGGAAGGATGATGTGGCATTAACACAAGACAGAACAGGGGATATTAATAGGGTATTAAAAGTATCAACACAAGACAGAACAGAAACAATGGGTATTGAATAGAAATGTTTGTAGAAAGCCTATTGGTCCATATTTCTTGATGCTTCTATATTGGAGCGGAGTCTTGAGGTGGGTAGAATATAGTTGTGCAATAATTGGCTGTTGATTGCTGGTGTTGACTTCTTGATGTGTAGTGCCTCGCAAACGTCAAGCCGCCTGCTATCGCTGTATCTTTCGATGATTTCTGTGTTGTTTACTAGGATTTCTCTGGCGATGGTTTGGTTATGGGAAGAGATTATATGTTCCTTAATGGAGCCCTGTTGCTTATGCATCGTTAAACGCCTAGAAAGAGATGTTGTTGTCTTGCCTATATACTGGGTTTTTTGGAGCTTACAGTCCCCAAGTGGGCATTTGAAGGCATAGACGACGTTAGTCTCTTTTAAAGCGTTCTGTTTTGTGTCTGGAGAGTTTCTCATGAGTAGGCTGGCCGTTTTTCTGGTTTTATAGTAAATCGTCAGTTGTATCCTCTGATTTTTGTCTGTAGGGATAACGTTTCTATTAACAATATCTTTCAGGACCCTTTCCTCCGTTTTATGAGCTGTGGAAAAGAAGTTCCTGTAAAATAGTCTAATAGGGGGTATAGGTGTTGTGTTAGTTGTCTCTTCAGAGGTTGCATGGCTTTTCACTTTCCTTCTTATGATGTCTTCGATGAAACCATTGGGGAAGCCGTTATTGAATAGAACCTGCCTTACCCTACAGAGTTCTTCGTCGACTTGCTTCCATTCTGAGCTGTGGCTGAGAGCACGGTCGACGTATGCGTTAACAACACTCCTCTTGTACCTGTCGGGGCAGTCGCTGTTGGCATTTAGGCACATTCCTATGTTTGTTTCCTTAGTGTAGACTGCAGTGTGGAAACCTCCGCCCTTTTCCATGACTGTTACATCTAGAAAAGGCAGCTTCCCATCCTTTTCCGTCTCGTAAGTGAAACGCAGCACGGAACTCTGCTCAAATGCCTGCTTCAGCTCCTGCAGATGTCTGACATCAGGTACCTGTGTAAAAATGTCGTCAACATACCTGCAGTATATGGCCGGTTTCAAGTTCATGTCGACTAAGACTTTTTGCTCGATGGTACCCATGTAGAAGTTTGCAAACAGGACACCTAGGGGAGAACCCATGGCGACCCCATCTACTTGCTTATACATGTGCCCATCCGGGCTCAAGAAGGGTGCCTCTTTAGTACAAGCTTGGAGTAGTTTCCTCAGAATACTTTCTGGCATGTCAAGAGGAGTACAGGCTGGATCACGATACACTCTGTCGGCTATCATTCCGATTGTCTCGTCCACAGGTACGTTGGTAAACAGCGATTCTACGTCCAACGAGGCTCTTATCCCTGTGGCCCGTGTGCCCCGCAGTAAGTCCACAAATTCCTTTGGAGACTTCAGGCTGAAGGCGAAAGGAACATAAGGAGTCAGCAGGCCGTTGAGTCGCTTCGCCAGTCTGTACGTGGGTGTGGGTATCTGGCTAATGATTGGCCGAAGTGGGTTTCCAGGCTTGTGCGTCTTGACATTTCCATACGCATATCCAGGTTTATATTCCCCAATGATCTTTGGCAGGTGGAGTCCGGATTTCTTGGCGTTCACGGTTTCGATCAGTTTGTTGACCTTTGCTTTTAATTCGGCTGAGTGTCCTTCGTTACCCTTTGGAACTTAGTTTGGTCAGAGAGTATGATGTTCATTTTCGCCAGATATTCGTCTTTTTTAAGAATGACATATATTGGCGACTTGTCACCTCTCCTGACAACTATCTCCTTGTTCTCACGAAGGCTTTTAGCTGCCGCTTTAAGCTCGGGGGACAGTATGGTGCTTCTGTAGTTGCCTCGATTCTTTCCTCCTTCTGCAATAAGTTCTGCTTGTAAGGTATCTTTGGTAGTGACCTTCTTTTGTGTCTCGAGGTCGAATATGTCGTCCAACAGAATTTCCAACTCTACTTTCCGGGCCATTTCACTCGGTCTGGACATAACATGACAGTTTATGCCCAGATTTAGGAGAGTGACTTGGTCCTCAGTGAGGTTAATTCCTGCAAGGTTCAGGAAGCCATCTCTTGGTCGTGGAATTGCCATAGGTCCTCCATATAATGTTGTTAGTTTCTTGATAATCCTTGTTTCAGTGCTGAGGTGATGTTGGTCTGTGAGGATGTCGAGGTGTTGTTCAATGCGGGTACGGATACTATGGTCGATGTTGCTATTTCTCCACTCGTTTGTAGCATGAAGTAGTTGCGTTTTGTTGTCTTTGATTTCATTCTCTGCCTTGTATATCTGATCACGAATCAGATCCTGGCGATATTTTATCGTGAAGGCTTGATTCCTTGCTGCTGGGTCGTGCACTTTAATATTAGTATATTTTGGTAGCAGTCTTTCCTGTAGACATATATTATTAAATATGACCGAAAAAGTAAGATTAATAATTCTAACACGAATTTTCTCAATCTTTCGTACATTACGCTTCACTGTTGGAGGTAAATCAAAAATCACTTCTCCAAAATTCATTTTTATTTCTAGTCTGACGCGACACTGGCGCGTTTCGTAAAACTTATTACATTTTCAAAGACTTCACAAATACACAACTGATTAGAACTTACGTCTCTCTGATATTATATCTACATTTGAGTGAGGTGGGAAGGATGATGTGGCATTAACACAAGACAGAACAGGGGATATTAATAGGGTATTAAAAGTATCAACACAAGACAGAACAGAAACAATGGGTATTGAATAGAAGTGTTTGTAGAAAGCCTATTGGTCCATATTTCTTGATGCTTCTATATTGGAGCGGAGTCTTGAGGTGGGTAGAATATAGTTGTGCAATAATTGGCTGTTGATTGCTGGTGTTGACTTCTTGATGTGTAGTGCTTCGCAAACGTCAAGCCGCCTGCTATCGCTGTATCTATCGATGATTTCTGTGTTGTTTACTAGGATTTCTCTGGCGATGGTTTGGTTATGGGAAGAGATTATATGTTCCTTAATGGAGCCCTGTTGCTTATGCATCGTTAAACGCCTAGAAAGAGATGTTGTTGTCTTGCCTATATACTGGGTTTTTTGGAGCTTACAGTCCCCAAGTGAGCATTTGAAGGCATAGACGACGTTAGTCTCTTTTAAAGCGTTCTGTTTTGTGTCTGGAGAGTTTCTCATGAGTAGGCTGGCCGTTTTTCTGGTTTTATAGTAAATCGTCAGTTGTATCCTCTGATTTTTGTCTGTAGGGATAACGTTTCTATTAACAATATCTTTCAGGACCCTTTCCTCCGTTTTATGAGCTGTGGAAAAGAAGTTCCTGTAAAATAGTCTAATAGGGGGTATAGGTGTTGTGTTAGTTGTCTCTTCAGAGGTTGCATGGCTTTTCACTTTCCTTCTTATGATGTCTTCGATGAAACCATTGGGGAAGCCGTTATTGACTAGAACCTGCCTTACCCTACAGAGTTCTTCGTCGACTTGCTTCCATTCTGAGCTGTGGCTGAGAGCACGGTCGACGTATGCGTTAACAACACTCCTCTTGTACCTGTCGGGGCAGTCGCTGTTGGCATTTAGGCACATTCTTATGTTTGTTTCCTTAGTGTAGACTGCAGTGTGGAAACCTCCGCCCTTTTCCATGACTGTTACATCTAGAAAAGGCAGCTTCCCATCCTTTTCCGTCTCGTAAGTGAAACGCAGCACGGAACTCTGCTCAAATGCCTGCTTCAGCTCCTGCAGATGTCTGACATCAGGTACCTGTGTAAAAATGTCGTCAACATACCTGCAGTATATGGCCGGTTTCAAGTTCATGTCGACTAAGACTTTTTGCTCGATGGTACCCATGTAGAAGTTTGCAAACAGGACACCTAGGGGAGAACCCATGGCGACCCCATCTACTTGCTTATACATGTGCCCATCCGGGCTCAAGAAGGGTGCCTCTTTAGTACAAGCTTGGAGTAGTTTCCTCAGAATACTTTCTGGCATGTCAAGAGGAGTACAGGCTGGATCACGATACACTCTGTCGGCTATCATTCCGATTGTCTCGTCCACAGGTACGTTGGTAAACAGCGATTCTACGTCCAACGAGGCTCTTATCCCTGTGGCCCGTGTGCCCCGCAGTAAGTCCACAAATTCCTTTGGAGACTTCAGGCTGAAGGCGCAAGGAACATAAGGAGTCAGCAGGCCGTTGAGTCGCTTCGCCAGTCTGTACGTGGGTGTGGGTATCTGGCTAATGATTGGCCGAAGTGGGTTTCCAGGCTTGTGCGTCTTGACATTTCCATACGCATATCCAGGTTTATATTCCCCAATGATCTTTGGCAGGTGGAGTCCGGATTTCTTGGCGTTCACGGTTTCGATCAGTTTGTTGACCTTTGCTTTTAATTCGGCTGTAGTGTCCTTCGTTACCCTTTGGAACTTAGTTTGGTCAGAGAGTATGATGTTCATTTTCGCCAGATATTCGTCTTTTTTAAGAATGACATATATTGGCGACTTGTCACCTCTCCTGACAACTATCTCCTTGTTCTCACGAAGGCTTTTAGCTGCCGCTTTAAGCTCGGGGGACAGTATGGTGCTTCTGTAGTTGCCTCGATTCCTTCCTCCTTCTGCAATAAGTTCTGCTTGTAAGGTATCTTTGGTAGTGACCTTCTTTTGTGTCTCGAGGTCGAATATGTCGTCCAACAGAATTTCCAACTCTACTTTCCGGGCCATTTCACTCGGTCTGGACATAACATGACAGTTTATGCCCAGATTTAGGAGAGTGACTTGGTCCTCAGTGAGGTTAATTCCTGCAAGGTTCAGGAAGCCATCTCTTGGTCGTGGAATTGCCATAGGTCCTCCATATAATGTTGTTAGTTTCTTGATAATCCTTGTTTCAGTGCTGAGGTGATGTTGGTCTGTGAGGATGTCGAGGTGTTGTTCAATGCGGGTACGGATACTATGGTCGATGTTGCTATTTCTCCACTCGTTTGTAGCATGAAGTAGTTGCGTTTTGTTGTCTTTGATTTCATTCTCTGCCTTGTATATCTGATCACGAATCAGATCCTGGCGATATTTTATCGTGAAGGCTTGATTCCTTGCTGCTGGGTCGTGCACTTTAATATTAGTATATTTTGGTAGCAGTCTTTCCTGTAGACATATATTATTAAATATGACCGAAAAAGTAAGATTAATAATTCTAACACGAATTTTCTCAATCTTTCGTACATTACGCTTCACTGTTGGAGGTAAATCAAAAATCACTTCTCCAAAATTCATTTTTATTTCTAGTCTGACGCGACACGGGCGCGTTTCGTAAAACTTATTACATTTTCAAAGACTTCACAAATACACAACTGATTAGAACTTACGTCTCTCTGATATTATATCTACATTTGAGTGAGGTGGGAAGGATGATGTGGCATTAACACAAGACAGAACAGGGGATATTAATAGGGTATTAAAAGTATCAACACAAGACAGAACAGAAACAATGGGTATTGAATAGAAGTGTTTGTAGAAAGCCTATTGGTCCATATTTCTTGATGCTTCTATATTGGAGCGGAGTCTTGAGGTGGGTAGAATATAGTTGTGCAATAATTGGCTGTTGATTGCTGGTGTTGACTTCTTGATGTGTAGTGCTTCGCAAACGTCAAGCCGCCTGCTATCGCTGTATCTATCGATGATTTCTGTGTTGTTTACTAGGATTTCTCTGGCGATGGTTTGGTTATGGGAAGAGATTATATGTTCCTTAATGGAGCCCTGTTGCTTATGCATCGTTAAACGCCTAGAAAGAGATGTTGTTGTCTTGCCTATATACTGGGTTTTTTGGAGCTTACAGTCCCCAAGTGAGCATTTGAAGGCATAGACGACGTTAGTCTCTTTTAAAGCGTTCTGTTTTGTGTCTGGAGAGTTTCTCATGAGTAGGCTGGCCGTTTTTCTGGTTTTATAGTAAATCGTCAGTTGTATCCTCTGATTTTTGTCTGTAGGGATAACGTTTCTATTAACAATATCTTTCAGGACCCTTTCCTCCGTTTTATGAGCTGTGGAAAAGAAGTTCCTGTAAAATAGTCTAATAGGGGGTATAGGTGTTGTGTTAGTTGTCTCTTCAGAGGTTGCATGGCTTTTCACTTTCCTTCTTATGATGTCTTCGATGAAACCATTGGGGAAGCCGTTATTGACTAGAACCTGCCTTACCCTACAGAGTTCTTCGTCGACTTGCTTCCATTCTGAGCTGTGGCTGAGAGCACGGTCGACGTATGCGTTAACAACACTCCTCTTGTACCTGTCGGGGCAGTCGCTGTTGGCATTTAGGCACATTCCTATGTTTGTTTCCTTAGTGTAGACTGCAGTGTGGAAACCTCCGCCCTTTTCCATGACTGTTACATCTAGAAAAGGCAGCTTCCCATCCTTTTCCGTCTCGTAAGTGAAACGCAGCACGGAACTCTGCTCAAATGCCTGCTTCAGCTCCTGCAGATGTCTGACATCAGGTACCTGTGTAAAAATGTCGTCAACATACCTGCAGTATATGGCCGGTTTCAAGTTCATGTCGACTAAGACTTTTTGCTCGATGGTACCCATGTAGAAGTTTGCAAACAGGACACCTAGGGGAGAACCCATGGCGACCCCATCTACTTGCTTATACATGTGCCCATCCGGGCTCAAGAAGGGTGCCTCTTTAGTACAAGCTTGGAGTAGTTTCCTCAGAATACTTTCTGGCATGTCAAGAGGAGTACAGGCTGGATCACGATACACTCTGTCGGCTATCATTCCGATTGTCTCGTCCACAGGTACGTTGGTAAACAGCGATTCTACGTCCAACGAGGCTCTTATCCCTGTGGCCCGTGTGCCCCGCAGTAAGTCCACAAATTCCTTTGGAGACTTCAGGCTGAAGGCGCAAGGAACATAAGGAGTCAGCAGGCCGTTGAGTCGCTTCGCCAGTCTGTACGTGGGTGTGGGTATCTGGCTAATGATTGGCCGAAGTGGGTTTCCAGGCTTGTGCGTCTTGACATTTCCATACGCATATCCAGGTTTATATTCCCCAATGATCTTTGGCAGGTGGAGTCCGGATTTCTTGGCGTTCACGGTTTCGATCAGTTTGTTGACCTTTGCTTTTAATTCGGCTGTAGTGTCCTTCGTTACCCTTTGGAACTTAGTTTGGTCAGAGAGTATGATGTTCATTTTCGCCAGATATTCGTCTTTTTTAAGAATGACATATATTGGCGACTTGTCACCTCTCCTGACAACTATCTCCTTGTTCTCACGAAGGCTTTTAGCTGCCGCTTTAAGCTCGGGGGACAGTATGGTGCTTCTGTAGTTGCCTCGATTCCTTCCTCCTTCTGCAATAAGTTCTGCTTGTAAGGTATCTTTGGTAGTGACCTTCTTTTGTGTCTCGAGGTCGAATATGTCGTCCAACAGAATTTCCAACTCTACTTTCCGGGCCATTTCACTCGGTCTGGACATAACATGACAGTTTATGCCCAGATTTAGGAGAGTGACTTGGTCCTCAGTGAGGTTAATTCCTGCAAGGTTCAGGAAGCCATCTCTTGGTCGTGGAATTGCCATAGGTCCTCCATATAATGTTGTTAGTTTCTTGATAATCCTTGTTTCAGTGCTGAGGTGATGTTGGTCTGTGAGGATGTCGAGGTGTTGTTCAATGCGGGTACGGATACTATGGTCGATGTTGCTATTTCTCCACTCGTTTGTAGCATGAAGTAGTTGCGTTTTGTTGTCTTTGATTTCATTCTCTGCCTTGTATATCTGATCACGAATCAGATCCTGGCGATATTTTATCGTGAAGGCTTGATTCCTTGCTGCTGGGTCGTGCACTTTAATATTAGTATATTTTGGTAGCAGTCTTTCCTGTAGACATATATTATTAAATATGACCGAAAAAGTAAGATTAATAATTCTAACACGAATTTTCTCAATCTTTCGTACATTACGCTTCACTGTTGGAGGTAAATCAAAAATCACTTCTCCAAAATTCATTTTTATTTCTAGTCTGACGCGACACGGGCGCGTTTCGTAAAACTTATTACATTTTCAAAGACTTCACAAATACACAACTGATTAGAACTTACGTCTCTCTGATATTATATCTACATTTGAGTGAGGTGGGAAGGATGATGTGGCATTAACACAAGACAGAACAGGGGATATTAATAGGGTATTAAAAGTATCAACACAAGACAGAACAGAAACAATGGGTATTGAATAGAAGTGTTTGTAGAAAGCCTATTGGTCCATATTTCTTGATGCTTCTATATTGGAGCGGAGTCTTGAGGTGGGTAGAATATAGTTGTGCAATAATTGGCTGTTGATTGCTGGTGTTGACTTCTTGATGTGTAGTGCCTCGCAAACGTCAAGCCGCCTGCTATCGCTGTATCTATCGATGATTTCTGTGTTGTTTACTAGGATTTCTCTGGCGATGGTTTGGTTATGGGAAGAGATTATATGTTCCTTAATGGAGCCCTGTTGCTTATGCATCGTTAAACGCCTAGAAAGAGATGTTGTTGTCTTGCCTATATACTGGGTTTTTTGGAGCTTACAGTCCCCAAGTGGGCATTTGAAGGCATAGACGACGTTAGTCTCTTTTAAAGCGTTCTGTTTTGTGTCTGGAGAGTTTCTCATGAGTAGGCTGGCCGTTTTTCTGGTTTTATAGTAAATCGTCAGTTGTATCCTCTGATTTTTGTCTGTAGGGATAATGTTTCTATTAACAATATCTTTCAGGACCCTTTCCTCCGTTTTATGAGCTGTGGAAAAGAAGTTCCTGTAAAATAGTCTAATAGGGGGTATAGGTGTTGTGTTAGTTGTCTCTTCAGAGGTTGCATGGCTTTTCACTTTCCTTCTTATGATGTCTTCGATGAAACCATTGGGGAAGCCGTTATTGACTAGAACCTGCCTTACCCTACAGAGTTCTTCGTCGACTTGCTTCCATTCTGAGCTGTGGCTGAGAGCACGGTCGACGTATGCGTTAACAACACTCCTCTTGTACCTGTCGGGGCAGTCGCTGTTGGCATTTAGGCACATTCCTATGTTTGTTTCCTTAGTGTAGACTGCAGTGTGGAAACCTCCGCCCTTTTCCATGACTGTTACATCTAGAAAAGGCAGCTTCCCATCCTTTTCCGTCTCGTAAGTGAAACGCAGCACGGAACTCTGCTCAAATGCCTGCTTCAGCTCCTGCAGATGTCTGACATCAGGTACCTGTGTAAAAATGTCGTCAACATACCTGCAGTATATGGCCGGGTTTCAAGTTCATGTCGACTAAGACTTTTTGCTCGATGGTACCCATGTAGAAGTTTGCAAACAGGACACCTAGGGGAGAACCCATGGCGACCCCATCTACTTGCTTATACATGTGCCCATCCGGGCTCAAGAAGGGTGCCTCTTTAGTACAAGCTTGGAGTAGTTTCCTCAGAATACTTTCTGGCATGTCAAGAGGAGTACAGGCTGGATCACGATACACTCTGTCGGCTATCATTCCGATTGTCTCGTCCACAGGTACGTTGGTAAACAGCGATTCTACGTCCAACGAGGCTCTTATCCCTGTGGCCCGTGTGCCCCGCAGTAAGTCCACAAATTCCTTTGGAGACTTCAGGCTGAAGGCGCAAGGAACATAAGGAGTCAGCAGGCCGTTGAGTCGCTTCGCCAGTCTGTACGTGGGTGTACACCAGCAATCAACAGCCAATTAATGCACAACTATATTCTACCCACCTCAAGACTCCGCTCCAATATAGAAGCATCAAGAAATATGGACCAATAGGCTTTCTACAATCACTTCCATTCAATACCCATTGTTTCGTGTTCTGTCTTGTGTTGATGAAATTAATACCCTATTAATGCCACCTCACCCCATCCACCTCACTCAAATGTAGATATAAACAAATCGGAGATGTGTAAGTTCTATTCAGTTGTGTATGTGTAAACTAAAGTCTTTGAAAATGCAATAAGTTTTACGAAACGCGCTCAAGTGTCGCGTCAGACTAGAAATAAAAATGAATTTTGGAGAATTGATTTTTGAATTACCACCAACAGTGAAAAGAAATTTACGAAAGATAGAGAAAATTCGTGTTAGAATTATTAATCTTACTTTTTCGGTCATATTTAATAATATATGTCTGCAGGAAAGACTGCTACCAAAATTTATTTATATATAAATATTTATTTATATATAAATAAATAAATAAATGTTTATTCAGGTAAGGTACATACATACATACAAGAGGTTTTACAAAAAATTATAGATAGAGCTAGTACATACAATGCCTAAAGCCACTATTACGCAAAGCGTTTCGGGCAGGAAAAACATTAAAGACTAAAACTTAATACTAATTGAGGTTAAAGTATAAAATGTGTTGAGAACAATTAAAAATAAAAATATATAAAAAAGGGGGAACATGGCAGAAAAGGTAGCACAAATACAATTAGGTCGACAAACAGCGTTTTTTTAAAAAAACAGACATGGGTTGACAATATAGGGGGTAAGGAAGGTTACTGGTAGTGCTTAGTTTTACTCTTAAACTGGTTGAGAGAGGTACAGTCTTTGACATGATTAGAAAGGTCATTCCACATTCTGGGTCCCTTGATTTGTAGAGTATTTCTAGTTTAATTAAGTCGTACTCTTGGAATATCAAAACTGTAAGTTCCAAAACAGTATTTTGGAGCTTACAGTATGGGGACTGTAAGCTCCAAAAAACCCAGTATATAGGCAAGACAACAACATCTCTTTCTAGGCGTTTAACGATGCATAAGCAACAGGGCTCCATTAAGGAACATATAATCTCTTCCCATAACCAAACCATCGCCAGAGAAATCCTAGTAAACAACACAGAAATCATCGATAGATACAGCGATAGCAGGCGGCTTGACGTTTGCGAGGCACTACACATCAAGAAGTCAACACCAGCAATCAACAGCCAATTATTGCACAACTATATTCTACCCACCTCAAGACTCCGCTCCAATATAGAAGCATCAAGAAATATGGACCAATAGGCTTTCTACAAACACTTCTATTCAATACCCATTGTTTCTGTTCTGTCTTGTGTTGATACTTTTAATACCCTATTAATATCCCCTGTTCTGTCTTGTGTTAATGCCACATCATCCTTCCCACCTCACTCAAATGTAGATATAATATCAGAGAGACGTAAGTTCTAATCAGTTGTGTATTTGTGAAGTCTTTGAAAATGTAATAAGTTTTACGAAACGCGCCCGTGTCGCGTCAGACTAGAAATAAAAATGGATTTTGGAGAAGTGATTTTTGATTTACCTCCAACAGTGAAGCGTAATGTACGAAAGATTGAGAAAATTCGTGTTAGAATTATTAATCTTACTTTTTCGGTCATATTTAATAATATATATATATATATACATACATATATATTGTTATGAGAAAATGTAGGTGTAAGGCAGTCCTTCCAATGGCTGGTGTAAATACCAATCACATTAGTAAAAAAAAAAGAGAAAAAAAGTTGACTGCTTGGCTGTGGGCAAGTAAAAAGGGAAAAACATGCAAAACAAATTGTATAAACAATGAAACTTTAATTGACTTTAAACAAATATAAACAAAATTAATCCCTTGGCCATGTACAGTGCGAATTAAACATAAATACAAAGACAAAACATAATATAAAATAAAAAATAGGTTACATAACTCTACAATGAACAAGACAAAAAATGAGTTAAAGGTGCTGAGAATATTGGCTGGCTGAAAACCCCCACTAATACACAGAGCGTCTGCTAGAAAGAAGTATCAGCCTTGAGAGCACAGAATACTCTAAAGCCAACTGCTAGTGCAAGCTTAATCATAGGTTATGCAGATGGCGCTGAAGTCGAGTAGAGTCGCTGATTCACCATTGGGAAGCGTGCTGGCTGGAAGTGGTAGTTTGGTGATCGACGCGAGTGGTGCGCTGTCAGCGAGAGAGTTTGGAGAGCGAGTGTAGGGTACATATACCCCCTGTAGAAACGTATTCTAGTATATATATACTTCTCTTGAATGTAGTATTTTGATGTTATAGACGTACTGAAGTAACGTAATGTAGGAAAGAGCAGGCCAAATCTCTCTTGAAAGAGATTATCATCACAATATATATATATATATATATATATATATATATATATATATATATATATATATATATATATATATATATATATATATATATATATATATATATATATATATATATATATATATATATATATATATATATATATATATATATATATATATATATATATATATATATATATATATATATATAGATATATATATATATATAGATATATATATATATATAGATATATATATATATATATATATATATATATATATATATATATATATATATATATATATATATATATATATATATATATATATATATATATATATATATATATATGACAATGTCAGACCACGAAGGAAAAAAGAAACAGGAAATTTCCTTAAGTACTTTCGTATATTAAATACATCTTCAGAAGGTCATTTTACAGATCGAGTGATGGGTATAAATAGGCAGGAGAGAGTGGTGAAGTAAGGTGAGGTACAATACTTGGACAACGCAGAAGGCCCATTGGCCCATCAGATGCACCCAATTGGCCCATCCGATGTAGCCCAATGGCCCATCTGATATAGCAGACATACAAGCATAATACATAGGTAATTATAACATAAAGGGGTAAATATATACAATAAATTAGTGAGACAAATGTTTTTCAATGATTCTACTTAAATCGCCCTTTAGCTGATCTATTAGAAATGGATCTAAGTTATATAGACCACTGCTAATATTCAAATTACTTTCTTTGGTGATCTGTATCAAAGCGGATTCAATTATTTCTGTTATAGGTGCTTTTACAATTTGTTATTGAAGACGCACTCTCCCAATCAATTTGGTGAGCTTTTCTGACAAATGCACAAACAAAGCATTAGATAATTGGCCATGTCTTACAGAGTATTTATGTTGCGATATTCTACATTTTAAATCTTTAGATGTTTGCCCGACATAGAACTTATTACATTCCTTACAAGGTATTTTATAAATGACGCAATTATCACTACGAGGGCTGTTCCTTACTAATAGCTTACCAACAGTGTTTTCGTAGCTAAACATTACATCTATATTAAAAAGTTTCAAGGCCTTGACAATATTCTCAAACCCAGAGAAATATGGTAAACATAACACATTCTTTGGGCGTGTCCTTTCACTGCATACATTATTATAATATGTACGACGAGCTTTGTTACGACAAACTTCCAAAAAATTCAGTGGGTAACAAAGCTTAAGACCAATCGAATCAATATTCTTAAATTCTTCATCTAAGAATTCTGGACTCACAACTCGAAGAGCTCTTA